>NC_090727.1:32703866-32738866 GCF_036898095.1 Palaemon carinicauda
CCACACCCCTTGCATTAGAAGTTCTTTGACCTCTTTTTAGCTCCCTCATCCCTTGCATTAGAAGTTCTTTGAACTCTTTTTAGCTCCCACACCCCTTTGCCTTAGAAGATCTTTGACCTCTTTTTAGCTCCCACACCCCTTGCATTAGAAGTTCTATGACCTCTTTTTAGCTCCCACACCTCTAGCATTAGAGGTTCTTTGACCTCTTTTTAGCTCCCACACCTCTAGCATTAGAAGTTCTTTGACCTCTTTTTAGCTCCCACACCCCTTGCATTAGAAGTTCTTTGACCTCTTTTTAGCTCCCACACCTATAGCATTAGAAGTTCTTTGACTTCTTTTTAGCTCCCACACCTCTAGCATTAGAAGTTCTTTGACCTCTTTTTAGCTCCCACACCTATAGCATTAGAAGTTCTTTGACTTCTTTTTAGCTCCCACACCTCTAGCATTAGAAGTTCTTTTACCTCTTTTTAGCTCCCACACCTCTAGCATTAGAAGTTCTTTGACCTCTTTTTAGCTCCCACACCTATAGCATTAGAAGTTCTTTGACTTCTTTTTAGCTCCCACTCCTCTAGCATTAGAAGTTCTTTGACCTCTTTTCAGCTCCCTTACCTCAAGCATTAGAAGTTCTTTGACCTCTCTTTATAGCTCCCACTTCTCTTACATTAGAAGTTCTTTGACCTCTCTCTTTAGCTCCCACACTTCTAGCATTAGAAGTTCTTTGAAATATATTTCTAGGTTCCATACTTTTAGCATTAGAGGGTCTTCGATCTATATTTTGAGGTGCCTTACTTCTAGTGTTAGAGGTTCTTTATTTTTAGGTGTCTTACCTCTGGCATTAGAGGCTCCTCTTCGCTGTTCTCTCTTGTCTTCTAGTTTTCAAGAACTTCTTTCATTAGATTATCTGTTTCTTTCGAGATTTCATTGTCTCTTTTCCCTAGTTAGTCAGTGTCCTTCTAGATTTCAAAAGAGATTTCAGTGCCGCGAGTCCTCACTTCGTCAGATTCCTCATGGAAATCGAAGGCATTTATTCTTTACCTATCTGGGCAATGAGTAAAGAGATGAATACTATCGATTTCTCCGCATACACTATCATGCCAAAGTAAGTGACGAGCAACATGATATATTTACCAATGTCGTCTGGATATGTTCTTACTTCAATGGCGAATTTTGGGACAATCCTGTTGAAGAACTACACGTCACTCACCGTTCAGTTGAACCATTCTGCCTCCATCCTTATTCCCCGCAATCCGTTTTTGCACCGATACAAAGCCTCGTACTTTTTCCAAGAGTCTCCTTTAATAAGACATCGTCGCAAAAGCCCAAGCAAAAGATCCTTCAAGGCGCATACATTATGATCTTCAAAGCTCAGCTGCAAACGGAAGATCCCGTGTCTTTCTATAGGTCTGGCGATATAAAACGAACGATCGGCAACTTCGGCAGCAACCAAAACCATCTGTAGTTGATGGTGTTTCGAAGACGTAACACATAATTCTTACTGGCAGCTTCCTATTCCGCCAGAACGCGATCTTTGTCAGTTAAGTGAAATCCTTCTCCCAGTCATCAAGTCATTTCCTCTTACTCCTATTGACGCGCAATTCCTTGGTAAGATTTCCCCAGCTACATACAGATCATAGGAGGTGATGCAGGCTACGTTTGAAAAAAATGAAGATCAGGTCGTCAGAAGTCATTTGAAGCTCGGGGAGGAAATTCCAGTTCTGGAGTCATTCAGAAATCCATGTTAAGTATACGGCTATGTCCTTTGAAGACTTTTGGAAATTCGGGAAAGTTTTCTTCCGAAACCGTTCTGAGATTCCGTTCTGGAGGCATTCAGAATTTCATGCTAAGTCTATGGCTATTTTTTCTGAAGCCATTTGGAAATCCGGGAAAGTTTTCTTCCGATACCGTTCTGAGATTACGTTCTGGAGGCATTCAAAATTCCATGCTAAGTCTATGGCTATTTCTTCTGAAGCCATTTGGAAATCCGAGAAGATTTTCTTCCGAATTCTTTTAGGACTCGCGAAAAATTCCATTCTTGTTTTATATCAACAACAACAACAATAATAATAATAATGATAATGAAATAATAATAATGATAATAATAATGATAATAATAATAATAATAACAATAATAATAATAATATATATATATATATATATATATATATATATATATATATATTCACGATAAGAAATTAAATGCTTCCGTAACTGTTATTATAAGGAACATGCTACTTCAGTGTTTTATATAGTATTAGCAAAAGTCTTTATGCCATATTCTTATTCTTGGTTTCAAACTTGATTTTTTTTTTTCATGACAGTTATCAGATTTCTTTGTTACTATATATTTCTGACATAAACATTTAATGTTTATCGTTCAGCTATGTTTTTCTTCATAGAAAAATCGTAATCAGTAAATCAATAGAAATAAAAATATATACACAATAAAGATTCAACATTTTTAACCACCATTTGAGTCCAGGAAACTAATCAATTTAGATACACTATATTGTTTAGAGGCCCCAAAAAATTCCATTCTATAAAAATTGTCTATAAAAATTCCACTTATTACAGTACTGGAATGTGGAAAATTCCTTTTACTTTTATTTTCTGGAATCAAAATGAAAATAATCGAGTTTGGAAATTCCAACAGAAATTCGTTTAACGACGTTGGTGAACGAAGAATAGGTATTTATATTCATTTTATAGAGAAAAGTATGTATATATAGTATATATATATATATATATATATATATATATATATATATGTGTGTGTGTGTGATATATATATATATATATATATATATATATATATATATATATATATATACATACATACATACACACATAATATATATATATATATATATATTTGCTACATACATACCCATGTTTATATTAATATATACATATATATATATATATATATATATATGTGTGTGTGTGTGTGTGTGTGTGTGTGTAGATGTATGTATGTATATGTACATATATATATATATATATATATATATATATATATATATATGTGTGTGTGTGTGTGTGTGTGTGTGTGTAGATGTATGTATGTATATGTATATATATATATATATATATATATATATATATATATATATATATATATATATATATATATTAATATATATTGTGTACGAATAAGACAGATCAGCGGCAAGTGAACGGTAACGCACTAAAGTTATTATTTGGGTAAAGATATTGATATCGATTTTCAATTAAAGGCATTTTACTTAAAGAATAGAATAATATATCACGGGGTATTCCGATACTAAGAGAATTTTTAAATGAATTACACACTCATTCACGCAGCTCTATTGCACATAATCTCTTTTACTTCTGGCTTTCATGAATGTTTTACGTGTCTGTATTCAATTGAATGTTTATTCTTTTGAAAACCACTGAAACAAATAAGTTTTTCATGCAATGATATGTACAATTGTAGATGTTATTTGTATTGTGTATATATATATATATATATATTATATATATATATATATATATATATATATATATATATATATATATATATATGTTACACCCAATTTGTGAAATTGCCCATTTCATGAATTGGGCTAACCACTTGTCCATTTCATGAAGTGAGCAAACCACTTGCCCAGTTCATGAAATGGGCAAGTGGTTAGCCCACTTCATGAAATGGTCAGTTTCATGCATGAATCTTAAAATTTGTTCTAAACGAGTTGTTAAACCAGAAAAAGTTATTTTAAAGTCTTTTATTAAGTGATGTAATACAAACACTTTTAACATAATATATGCTGGCATTTTCAAAGTATAACCCTTTCAAGCTTTAGTCATGGAAGAAGAAATAGCAAGTTGTGCTACCTTGTGGTCTACTGAATATGAGAAGACTGTAATTGCCATTTTGAAGAGAGGAAAGACTAGACAGACGCTTAAAAGAGAACACTACCACATCTTGCAAACTTTTCAGATTGCCTCCTTTGGTGAAATAGAAACAGTTAAAAAGAAGAATGGAAAATATATGGCAACTAAAGAATCAGTCATAGGAATTATCCAACAAGCCCACATTAACACCGGCCATGGTGGCGATAAGAAGACCTACAAGGAGGTGTGTGAAAAATATGGAAATATTCCAAGTTCAATTGTGTCACTATGTATCGTGCATTGTGAGCGCTTTGTTGAAAAGCGTCGCAGAAAAGAAACGGCAGCAGGAGTTTGATCAGACCACTGTCCGTAAGAGATCTCAGTGAAAGAGGACTAAGTAGATCTGGTCGACATGCAGACTATAAAGGATGGAAGTTATCGCTTTATTCTGCACTATATGGAGTATCTAACGAAGTTTCATGTAATTCGTCCCCTGAAATCAAAGATAGCAGCTGAGGTTGCCAATGAACTTCTTTTCATCTTCTTGGATATAGGTGCACCACACATCCTTCAGTCTGACAATGGACGTGAATTTACAGCTGAAGTGATCCAAGAACTAACCTCACTATGGCCTGAACTCATCTTAGTAAATGGGCGTCCTCGGCATCCCCAGAGTCTGGGATCTATTGAAAGAGGTAATGGGGATAGGAAACTCAAGCTCATGGCATGGATAAGAGACAATAATTGTGCTAAATGGAGTTATGGTGTCCGTTTGTTCAGTGGGCCATGAACATTTCATATCATGAGGCAATCAAGATGACTCCCTATCAAGCGCTCACTGGCAACAAGCCAAGATGTTGTCTTAAGTCAAATTTAGCAGATGCATTCATCATCAAAATATCGTCTGGTATTGAAGAAGAACGTGAAAGGCTTCCACTTACCAGAGATTCAGCTCGGGATGACCTAATATCAGTAGACCCTGAATTTGAACGTGAACCACATCCAGTTGCAGACTCTCAGCAGCAACCTGCTATGGAACAAGATAATATCTCAACCGAAGTATTGCATCCAGCAAAAAAGGCAAGAAAGGGAGCAAGCTCAAGGAATGTTAGTACGCAGCACTAGATCAATGCGAGCAGTTGATGTTGGAGACAATGTGTCTGTACTGGTGTCTCAATTTAATCGTAGTAAAGGAGACCCCCCCCCCCACTAACATATTAGGTGTTGTATTAGCAGTTGAAGACAGTGGTTATGTGATTGGCACAAATTGGAATTATCAATGGTAAACTTGCCAGAAATCAATTCGAATTTGTTCAGTACAAAGGTCTTTTGCCTGAAAATATCCCCAAACAACAGTTAAGTATTCGCGAACTAGTTCGAGCAGAAGGTGTGTGTGGTGGCCAAGGATACTAGAGATGTCTTTGCAGGAGCAATTGCTTGTCAAAGCGGTGTTCTTGTTTGAAAGCTAGCCTTCGATGCAACAGTGCTTGCCACAGCCACAAATAATGTGACAATATTGACAAATAATTACTGTAAATTTATTTGATATGTATGACCATTGCTTACATAGACGTGAATTTTGCCTATATTTTTGATGATTAAAACAGCTGTTTAAAATAATTGTATTTTATTTTATCAAAAGATTTTTTTTCAACTTACAATATTTATATTAGGTTTCCTTATTTTGACCCAAATACTAAGAAAAAAATTATATAATCAGTTTGTGTATGTCCGTATTTATTGCTGTTCAGTTGTAGTAATATTTCTTTCACTAAGTTGTGTTTAAAGTAGCTTGTTTCATTAAGTAAAGTCCTTTCGTGTTGGTTAGTTTTTCCCCCTTCCTGCACAAATACTTTATGGTCGTCATAACGATCATTTATTTGAATTTCTCTGAATGATATTGTATGACATTGAAGTGCAGAAAGATTTGATCTTGGAGCAGCAGCGCGAGATTCATTTCTATAAAAAGGTTCTTTTTGTACCAAAGATATATTTTCATGCATCATGGCTGCCCATTTCATGAAATGGGCAAGGGTTCATTTGCCCATTTCATGAAGTGGGCTAACCACTTGCCCATTTCATGAACTGGGCAAGTAGTTTGCTCACTTCATGAAATGGGCAAGTGGTTAGCCCACTTCATGAAATGGGCAATTTCACAGATCGGGTGTAACATATACATACATACATACATACTTACATAGAGATATGTATATATATATATATATATATATATATATATATATATATATATATATATATATATATACATATATATATATATATATATATATATATATATATATATATATATATATATACACATATATATATATATATATATATATATATATATATACATATATATATATATATATATATATATATATATATATATATATATATATATATATACGGGAAATTGGAAATTAATAACTAATACACAGCTGATTAAGACTTTTTACGCCGCACATTGACTACATGTATTCCAGGAAAATATAATTAAAGATAATTAAAAAAAATCGAAGAATAAAAAAAAATTGAATGACGTGGCACACAATGTGAGCGATTCTGCAAACAGCAGTTCATAAACCCATTAGTAAAAGCTTGTCTTTTCCCAAATCAAACTGGCTACGTCATTCTCAATTGTGATTGGTTGTTCGTGTTGACTGGCTTCGTACGTCATGCTCTTCCGTGATTGGTTGTTGCTTGTGTTTAAGGTAGCTTGCGTCATATAATGGTTTACTTTGAATTAATACAATGTGGGAGCGGTGTAATATCTATCCTTCAACTAAATAAGTTTTAGCGCCAAATTATACGAAAATAGAGAGGCACTCAATAGAGTGCAGGCCTCCGCCACAGCAATTTATTTCTCAACCTTTTGCTCGACGATGACCTTAACCTTTGACCTTAACATGTATTAATTGGCGTGGATTTTCCTACCCAAATATGAACCAAGTTTGAAGTCTCTGTGACAACGATGTCCAAATCTATGGCTGATTACGCGATATGGATGTTTTGTTCGTCAGGGACCTTGACCTTTGACATTCCAAAATTTAATAATTTCAAGCACTTTACATAAAAGTTTATAATCCCTGCAACTTTCATTACTTTACGATTAAAATTGTGGCCGTATGGTTAATGCTCGGAATTTGTCCTTTTGCTTGACCTTGACCATAGACTCGACGTTGACCTTCAACCTTAACATGTATTAATTGGCGGGGATTTTTATAATGTCAAATATGAACCAAGTTTGGGGTCTCTGTGACAACCATGTCCATACTTTTGACTGATTACATGAATCGAACATTTTGCTTGACCGTGACCTTGATATTTGACCTTGCCCTTCCAAAATTCAATCATTTCAGCCTTTTTACATAACAGTTAATTCATGCAAGTTTCATTACTCTACGATTAAAATTGTGGGCAGAAAGGTGTTCACTAAAAAACAAACAAACACACAAACAGGGGGTGAAACACAACCTCCTTCCAACCTCGTTGACGGAGGTAATAAAAAATTGAAATTGTAATGTAATGAGAGTTCAATAGATACGAGGTTTGTTTAAGGGAATTAATACAACTGAATATGATCTGATAATACGCTTAAAATAGAAAATAAAATACGTAGCCTATAAATGCTGGTATATTTTTTCCATCTTTTTACCAGCTCCTAAGGCTACATATTTTACGACTACTACTGCTGTAACACCTTCCTCACTACTAGAGCAAGTATTACTGCTACAATAATACTATGACATTGACTAGGTCATAAATTAATGTTATTAGCATCAAGTTTGATGAAGAAAAAGTAACTTTTCTGAGTTGGCTATTTCTTAATTCTTTTTTTTTTTTTGTCTGTAAATGAATACGCACTCCGCTCTCGCTCTCTCTTTCTATCCTAAAAAGGAAAATGTAACTTGTTTCTTCTTAGTTCACTCTCTCCAAATATTTTAGTTTGTAAATAAATCCCCCCCCCCTCTCTCTCTCTCTCTCTCTCTCTCTCTCTCTCATCTCTCTCTCTCTCTCTCTCTCTCTCTCTCTATTAATATTTTAGTTTGTAAATAAATCCCCCCCTCTCTCTCTCTCTCTCTCTCTCTCTCTCTCTCTCTCTCTCTCTCTCTCTCTATTAATATTTTAGTTTGTAAATAAATCCCCTCTCTCTCTCTCTCTCTCTCTCTCTCTCTCTCTCTCTCTCTCTCTCTCTCTCTCTCTCTCTCTCTCTCTATTAATATTTTAGTTTGTAAATAAATCCCCCCTCTCTCTCTCTCTCTCTCTCTCTCTCTCTCTCTCTCTCTCTCTCTCTCTCTCTCTCTCTCTCTCTCTATTAATATATTAGTTTGTAAATAAATAGCCCAGTCTCTCTCTCTCTCTCTCTCTCTCTCTCTCTCTCTCTCTCTCTCTCTCTCTCTCTCTCTATTAATATTTTAGTTTGTAAATAAATAGCCCAGTCCCTCTCTCTCTCTCTCTCTCTCTCTCTCTCTCTCTGCGTGTGTTTCTAAAATTGAAACAAGAGGGCTCACACCTGAAAACCTGAAGAAATTGCGAAAATACGAAAATCATTTGTATTTCGAAAGTTTTTATCTATCAATATTTGATAATTTATTTCAGAGTATCCGAATAAATTTTAATTTCCACCGCCACAGCCTTTATATTAAAGCGTAATTCCATCACTCAGCCAAAGTATTCCTGACGACGCTCGATAACCTCCTTCTCGAGGAAATGATGAGTCCTTTAGAAGACAACGAAAATGGAATGGAGGGAAGCAAATACAGTTTTCCTGAGGATCAATTTGTCCAGAAAGATCCTGTCTTCACTCCTTTGGACGCCATTACAGGGATTATCTACTCACTATAAACGTGAAGTAACATGCTCAAGTACCGCATTTAGTAGTGGCAAGTCATGCATAAACTGAATGAAAGAGCAGAAGATTCTTCACTGGAAAGAAAACTCTGAAGCTGCGAGACTTCCCGGAGAATCCTACAGCCAAGACTTCCGAAGAATCCTGCAGCCAAGACTTCCCGAAGAATCCTGCAGCCAAGACGTCCCGAAAAATCCTGCAGCCAAGACTTCCCGGAGAATTCTGAAGCCACAAACCATTTTAGCTGTTGCGGGATTGAAACCGTTCCAGATGAAGTGGACCTATGGATCAAGTGTAAAAAAATGTGAGGGGGAATTGCGAGAAAGCCTCTAATTCTAAACTGCGCTGCACAAGCAAGACCCAATTTGAACATCAACCCCTTCCCAACTGTGGAATCTTGAACTCCATCGGAGACTGAAGAGAAAAATAATGGACGGCCTGGACGGGGGTTGGAGAAACTTCTTCACTGAGGAGAAAACATTCGAGCTTCGAGACTGTCATACGAGAGACGCCATTCCAAAGAGAATCGAACCGGAGATAGCCGCTTTGAACACGAGAGGCATTCCTGAAGAATCGATTTCTTTTCCGTTGCAAGAATGAAAAAGTGATTCAAAATGCTTGTCGACACCAAATAAATGGATGTATGTAATTGTAGTTTTCTTATCCTAAAAACTAACTGGAGCTCAGTATGTCCGGAGGGATTTTTGGATATTGTCTACTATTTTGTGTATATATATATATATATATATATATATATATATATATATATATATATATATATATATATAATCGATATTTCAAATATAAATTAGGAAGATAGAATCAAAAATCGTTCGTCAGATCCCAGATGCCTTCGGGATCCAGTTTCGGTGTGAAGACATCCAGGAGACTTCAGTGAGAAATCCGGTCAGATCGCTGTACTTTTCTCATCCTAAAAACCTGCAGGAGTTAACTATGTCCGAAGAGATTTTGTCTTTGATATTTGGACCCCATTAAGATATTGTCTACTCTTGTGTGTGTATAATATATATATATATATATATATATATATATATATATATATATATATATATATATATATATATATGCTCAATATTTCAAATACAAATTAGGAAAAGAAAATAAAAAATCTTTCGTCAAATGACAGATGTCGCTGGGATCCAGTTTCGTTGTGAAGACATTCAGAAGACTTCAGTGAAGACTCCGTTTTTTAAAACTAAAGGTGGTGATGGGCAGAAAGAAGTTAGATTGAATATGGAGAGTTTTAAGGGTAATTGTTATTGTGGTGACGGTTTGGATGCTAAAATTGTTTCTGAATTGGAACAAACTCTTAAGGATCTTATTGGAGCTTCACAAGGTAAGCTTTTATGTTGTTACTATTGTTCTGTCTTAGATTCCGGAACATTTATTTCACAAGCAAGAGGAATGTCTGAGAATGAATCACGATCTTATAAGGCCCAAAAGGAAGGACTCGTTATAGATTTGATGGAGGATCTTACTGGAGCTTCACAAGGTAAGCTTTTATGTTGTTACTATTGTTCAGTCTTAGATTCCGGAACATTTATTTCACATGCAAGAGGAATGTCTGAGAATGAATCACGATCTTATAAGGCCCAAAAGGAAGGACTCGTTATAGATTTGATGGAGGATCTTATTGGAGCTTCACAAGGTAAGCTTTTATGTTGTTACTATTGTTCCGTCTTATATTCTGGAACATTTATTTCACATGCAAGAGGAATGTCTGAGAATGAATCACGATCTTATAAGGCCCAAAATGAAGGACTCGTTATAGATTTGATGGAGGATCTTATTGGAGCTTCACAAGGTAAGCTTTTATGTTGTTACTATTGTTCAGTCTTAGATTCCGGAACATTTATTTCACTTGCAAGAGGAATGTCTGAGAATAAATCACGATCTTATAAGGCCCAAAAGGAAGGACTCGTTATAGATTTGGTGGATGAGAGAAAACTCTATAACAGAAAGAAGACTGTTGTAAAAGGTTTAATTGAAAAATACGAATCTATTATGGAAAGCCATGAAAAAATAAGGAGGAAGGAGAGAATTGCTATACAAGGAAAAAAAGGTAAAGTAAAACAAAGGGTTCAAGAATTCGAGGAAAACGTTAATGTTGTCGGACATCAAACTAATATGAAGAAACTTAATGTTCAAGAATATGCAGCAATGCGAGAAATTCTGATAAGAGATGCTAAACACTCAGCCTTAGCTAGAATATGGGAAATACTGGAATACGAGAGGTCACACGTGACAGGAATAGTTGAAGAGCTCGTTCAAAAGTATGAAAATATGATAGAGAGAGAAAAGGGAATATGGAAGAAGAAAACAAACCCAGTAGAAGTTCAAAAAGGACAAGTGAAAGAACTTATAAGCCATTTTGAGGGAACAGGAAATGCTGAATTGAATATCAAACTAATGGGTGAGGAAGAATATGTGGTACCAAGAGAAATTCTAAGAAGAGGTGCTAAGGACTCAGCCCTAGCTAGAATACGGGATATACTGGAATACGAGAGGTCACACGTAACAGGAATAGTTGAAGAGCTCGTTCAAAAGTATGAAAATATGATAGAGAGAGAAAAGGGAATATGGAAGAAGAAAACAAACCCAGTAGAAGTTCAAAAAGGACAAGTGAAAAAACTTATAAGCCATTTTGAGGGAACAAGAAATACTGAAGTGAATATCAAACTAATGGGTGAGGAAGAATATGTGGTACCAAGAGAAATTCTAAGAAGAGGTGCTAAGGACTCAGCCCTAGCTAGAATACGGGAAATATTGGAATACGAGAGGTCACACGGGACAGGAATAGTTGAAGAGCTCGTTCAAAAGTATGAAAATATGATAGAGAGAGAAAAGGGAATATGGAAGAAGAAAACAAACCCAGTAGAAGTTCAAAAAGGACAAGTGAAAGAACTTATAAGCCATTTTGAGGGAACAGGAAATGCTGAATTGAATATCAAACTAATGGGTGAGGAAGAATATGTGGTACCAAGAGAAATTCTAAGAAGGGGTGCTAAGGACTCAGCCCTAGCTAGAATACGGGAAATACTGGAATACGAGAGGTCACACGTAACAGGAATAGTTGAAGAGCTCGTTCGAAAGTATGAAAATATGATAAAGAGAGAAAAGGGAATATGGAAAAAGAAAACAAACCCAGTAGAAGTTCAAAAAGGACAAGTGAAAAAACTTATAAGCCATTTTGAGGGAACAAGAAATACCGAAGTGAATATCAAACTAATGGGTGAGGAAGAATATGTGGTACCAAGAGAAATTCTAAGAAGAGGTGCTAAGGACTCAGCCCTAGCTAGAATACGGGAAATATTGGAATACGAGTGGTCACACGGGACAGGAATAGTTGAAGAGCTCGTTCAAAAGTATGAAAATATGATAGAGAGAGAAAAGGGAATATGGAAGAAGAAAACAAACCCAGTAGAAGTTCAAAAAGGACAAGTGAAAGAACTTAAAAGCCATTTTGAGGGAACAGGAGATACTGAAGTGAATATCAAACTAATGGGTGAGGAAGAATATGTGGTACCAAGAGAAATTCTAAAAAGAGGTGCTAAGGACTCAGCCCTAACTAGAATACGGGAAATATTGGAATACGAGAGGTCACACGTGACAGGAATAGTTGAAGAGCTCGTTCAAAAGTATGAAAATATGATAGAGAGAGAAAAGGGAATATGGAAGAAGAAAACAAACCCAGTAGAAGTTCACAAAGGACAAGTGAAAGAACTTATAAGCCATTTTGAGGGAACAGGAAATACTGAAGTGAATATCAAACTAATGGGTGAGGAAGAATATGTGGTACCAAGAGAAATTCTAAGAAGAGGTGCTAAGGACTCAGCCCTAGCTAGAATACGGGAAATACTGGAATACGAGAGGTCACACGTAACAGGAATAGTTGAAGAGCTCGTTCGAAAGTATGAAAATATGATAAAGAGAGAAAAGGGAATATGGAAAAAGAAAACAAACCCAGTAGAAGTTCACAAAGGACAAGTGAAAAAAATTATAAGCCATTTTGAGGGAACAAGAAATACCGAAGTGAATATCAAACTAATGGGTGAGGAAGAATATGTGGTACCAAGAGAAATTCTAAGAAGAGGTGCTAAGGACTCAGCCCTAACTAGAATACGGGAAATATTGGAATACGAGAGGTCACACGTGACAGGAATAGTTGAAGAGCTCGTTCAAAAGTATGAAAATATGATAGAGAGAGAAAAGGGAATATGGAAGAAGAAAACAAACCCAGTAGAAGTTCACAAAGGACAACTGAAAGAACTTATAAGCCATTTTGAGGGAACAGGAAATGCTGAATTGAATATCAAACTAATGGGTGAGGAAGAATATGTGGTACCAAGAGAAATTCTAAGAAGAGGTGCTAAGGACTCAGCCCTAGCTAGAATACGGGAAATACTGGAATACGAGAGGTCACACGTAACAGGAATAGTTGAAGAGCTCGTTCGAAAGTATGAAAATATGATAAAGAGAGAAAAGGGAATATGGAAAAAGAAAACAAACCCAGTAGAAGTTCAAAAAGGACAAGTGAAAAAAATTATAAGCCATTTTGAGGGAACAAGAAATACCGAAGTGAATATCAAACTAATGGGTGAGGAAGAATATGTGGTACCAAGAGAAATTCTAAGAAGAGGTGCTAAGGACTCAGCCCTAACTAGAATACGGGAAATATTGGAATACGAGTGGTCACACGGGACAGGAATAGTTGAAGAGCTCGTTCAAAATTATGAAAATATGATAGAGAGAGAAAAGGGAATATGGAAGAAGGAAACAAACCCAGTAGAAGTTCAAAAAAGAAAAGGGAAAGAACTTAAAAGCCATTTTGAGGGAACAGGAGATACTGAAGTGAATATCAAACTAATGGGTGAGGAAGAATATGTGGTACCAAGAGAAATTCTAAAAAGAGGTGCTAAGGACTCAGCCCTAACTAGAATACGGGAAATATTGGAATACGAGAGGTCACACGTAACAGGAATAGTTGAAGAGCTCGTTCAAAAGTATGAAAATATGATAGAGAGAGAAAAGGGAATATGGAAGAAGAAAACAAACCCAGTAGAAGTTCAAAAAGGACAAGTGAAAGAACTTATAAGCCATTTTGAGGGAACAGGAAATGCTGAATTGAATATCAAACTAATGGGTGAGGAAGAATATGTGGTACCAAGAGAAATTCTAAGAAGAGGTGCTAAGGACTCAGCCCTAGCTAGAATACGGGAAATACTGGAATACGAGTGGTCACACGGGACAGGAATAGTTGAAGAGCTCGTTCAAAATTATGAAAATATGATAGAGAGAGAAAAGGGAATATGGAAGAAGAAAACAAACCCAGTAGAAGTTCAAAAAAGAAAAGGGAAAGAACTTAAAAGCCATTTTGAGGGAACAGGAGATACTGACGTGAATATCAAACTAATGGGTGAGGAAGAATATGTGGTACCAAGAGAAATTCTAAGAAGAGGTGCTAAGGACTCAGCCCTAACTAGAATACGGGAAATACTGGAATACGAGAGGTCACACGTGACCGGAATAGTTGAAGAACTCGTTCAAAAGTATAAAAATATGATAGAGAGAGAAAAGGGAATATGGAAGAAGAAAACAAACCCAGTAGAAGTTCAAAAAGGACAAGTGAAAGAACTTATAAGCCATTTTGAGGGAACAAGAAATACCGAAGTGAATATCAAACTAATGGGTGAGGAAGAAAATGTGGTACCAAGAGAAATTCTAAGAAGAGGTGCTAAGGACTCAGCCTTAGCTAGAATACGGGAAATACTGGAATACGAGAGGTCACACGTGACAGGAATAGTTGAAGAGCTCGTTCAAAAGTATGAATATATGATAGAAAGAGAAAAGGGAATATGGAAGAAGAAAACAAACCCAGTAGAAGTTCAAAAAGGACAAGTGAAAGAACTTATAAGCCATTTTGAGGGAACAGGAAATGCTGAAGTGAATATAAAACTAATGGGTGAGGAAGAATATGTGGTACCAAGAGAAATTCTAAGAAGAGATGCTAAGGACTCAGCCCTAACTAGAATACGGGAAATACTGGAATACGAGAGGTCACACGTGACAAGAATAGTTGAAGAACGAGTTCAAAAGTATGAAAATATGATAGAGAGAGAAAAGGGAATATGGAAGAAGAAAACAAACCCAGTAGAAGTTCAAAAAGGACAAGTGAAAGAACTTATAAGCCATTTTGAGGGAACAGGAAATACTGAAGTGAATATCAAACTAATGGGTGAGGAAGAATATGTGGTACCAAGAGAAATTCTAAGTAGAGGTGCTAAGGACTCAGCCCTAACTAGAATACGGGAAATATTGGAATACGAGAGGTCACACGTGACAGGAATAGTTGAAGAACTCGTTCAAAAGTATGAAAATATGATAGAGAGAGAAAAGGGAATATGGAAGAAAAAAACAAACCCAGTAGAAGTTCAAAAAGGACAATTGAAAGAACTTATAAGCCATTTTGAGGGAACAGGAAATACTGAAGTGAATATCAAACTAATGGGTGAGGAAGAATATGTGGTACCAAGAGAAATTCTAAGAAGAGGTGCTAAGGACTCAGCCTTAGCTAGAATACGGGAAATACTGGAATACGAGAGGTCACACGGGACAGGAATAGTTGAAGAGCTCGTTCAAAAGTACGAGAATATGATAAAGAGAGAAAAGGGAATATGGAAGAAGAAAACAAAACCAGTAGAAGTTCAAAAAGGACAAGTGAAAGAACTTATAAGCCATTTTGAGGGAACAATAAATACTGAAGTGAATATCAAACTAATGGGTGAGGAAGAATATGTGGTACCAAAATAAATTCTAAGAAGAGGTGCTAAGGACTCAGCCTTAGCTAGAATACAGGAAATACTGGAATACGAGAGGTCACACGTGACAGGAGTAGTTGAAGAGCTCGTTCAAAAGTATGAAAATATGATAGAGAGAGAAAAGGGAATATGGAAAAAGAAAACAAACCCAGTAGAAGTTCAAAAAGGACAAGTGAAAGAACTTATAAGCCATTTTGAGGGAACAAGAAATACTGAAGTGAATATCAAACTAATGGGTGAGGAAGAAAATTTGGTACCAAGAGAAATTCTAAGAAGAGGTGCTAAGGACTCAGCCTTAGCTAGAATACGGGAAATACTGGAATACGAAAGGTCACACGTGACAAGAATAGTTGAAGAACTCGTTCAAAAGTATAAAAATATGATAGAGAGAGAAAAGGGAATATTGAAGAAGAAAACAAACCCAGTAGAAGTTCAAAAAGGACAAGTGAAAGAACTTATAAGCCATTTTGAGGGAACAAGAAATACCGAATTGAATATCAAACTAATGGGTGAGGAAGAATATGTGGTACCAAGAGAAATTCTAAGAAGAGGTGCTAAGGACTCAGCCCTAGCTAGAATACGGGAAATACTGGAATACGAGAGGTCACACGTGACAAGAATAGTTGAAGAACGCGTTCAAAAGTATGAAAATATGATAGAGAGAGAAAAGGGAATATGGAAGAAGAAAACAAACCCAGTAGAAGTTCAAAAAGGACAAGTGAAAGAACTTATAAGCCATTTTGAGGGAACAAGAAATACTGAAGTGAATATCAAACTAATGGGTGAGGAAGAAAATTTGGTACCAAGAGAAATTCTAAGAAGAGGTGCTAAGGACTCAGCCTTAGCTAGAATACGGGAAATACTGGAATACGAAAGGTCACACGTGACAAGAATAGTTGAAGAACTCGTTCAAAAGTATAAAAATATGATAGAGAGAGAAAAGGGAATATTGAAGAAGAAAACAAACCCAGTAGAAGTTCAAAAAGGACAAGTGAAAGAACTTATAAGCCATTTTGAGGGAACAAGAAATACCGAATTGAATATCAAACTAATGGGTGAGGAAGAATATGTGGTACCAAGAGAAATTCTAAGAAGAGGTGCTAAGGACTCAGCCCTAGCTAGAATACGGGAAATACTGGAATACGAGAGGTCACACGTGACAAGAATAGTTGAAGAACGCGTTCAAAAGTATGAAAATATGATAGAGAGAGAAAAGGGAATATGGAAGAAGAAAACAAACCCAGTAGAAGTTCAAAAAGGACAAGTGAAAGAACTTATAAGCCATTTTGAGGGAACAAGAAATACCGAAGTGAATATCAAACTAATGGGTGAGGAAGAATATGTGGTACCAAGAGAAATTCTAAGAAGAGGTGCTAATGACTCAGCTCTAGCTAGAATACGGGAAATATTGGAATACGAGAGGTCACACGTGACAGGAGTAGTTGAAGAGCTCGTTCAAAAGTATGAAAATATGATAGAGAGAGAAAAGGGAATATGGAAAAAGAAAACAAACCCAGTAGAAGTTCAAAAAGGACAAGTGAAAGAACTTATAAGCCATTTTGAGGGAACAAGAAATACTGAAGTGAATATCAAACTAATGGGTGAGGAAGAAAATTTGGTACCAAGAGAAATTCTAAGAAGAGGTGCTAAGGACTCAGCCTTAGCTAGAATACGGGAAATACTGGAATACGAAAGGTCACACGTGACAAGAATAGTTGAAGAACTCGTTCAAAAGTATAAAAATATGATAGAGAGAGAAAAGGGAATATTGAAGAAGAAAACAAACCCAGTAGAAGTTCAAAAAGGACAAGTGAAAGAACTTATAAGCCATTTTGAGGGAACAGGAAATGCTGAATTGAATATCAAACTAATGGGTGAAGAAGAATATGTGGTACCAAGAGAAATTCTAAGAAGAGGTGCTAAGGACTCAGCCTTAGCTAGAATACAGGAAATATTGGAATACAAGAGGTCACACGGGACAGGAATAGTTGAAGATCTCGTTCAAAAGTATGAAAATATGATAGAAAGAGAAAAGGGAATATGGAAGAAGAAAACAAACCCAGTAGAAGTTCAAAAAGGACAAGTGAAAGAACTTATAAGCCATTTTGAGGGAACAAGAAATACCGAAGTGAATATCAAACTAATGGGTGAGGAAGAATATGTGGTACCAAGAGAAATTCTAAGAAGAGGTGCTAAGGACTCAGCCCTAACTAGAATACGGGAAATATTGGAATACGAGAGGTCACACGTGACAGGAGTAGTTGAAGAGCTCGTTCAAAAGTATGAAAATATGATAGAGAGAGAAAAGGGAATATGGAAGAAGAAAACAAACCCAGTAGAAGTTCAAAAAGGACAAGTGAAAGAACTTATAAGCCATTTTGAGGGAACAAGAAATACTGAAGTGAATATCAAACTAATGGGTGAGGAAGAATATGTGGTACCAAGAGAAATTCTAAGAAGAGGTGCTAAGGACTCAGCCCTAACTAGAATACGGGAAATATTGGAATACGAGAGGTCACACGTGACAGGAATAGTTGAAGAGCTCGTTCAAAAGTACGAGAATATGATAAAGTGAGAAAAGGGAATATGGAAGAAGAAAACAAACCCAGTAGAACTTCAAAAAGGACCAGTGAAAGAACTTATAAGCCATTTTGAGGGAACAGGAAATGCTGAAGTGAATATAAAACTAATGGGTGAGGAAGAAAATGTGGTACCAAGAGAAATTCTAAGAAGAGGTGCTAAGGACTCAGCCTTAGCTAGCATACGGGAAATACTGGAATACGAGAGGTCACACGTGACCGGAATAGTTGAAGAACTCGTTCAAAAGTATAAAAATATGATAGAGAGAGAAAAGGGAATATGGACGAAGAAAACAAACCCAGTAGAAGTTCAAAAAGGACAAGTGAAAGAACTTATAAGCCATTTTGAGGGAACAAGAAATACTGAAGTGAATATCAAACTAATGGGTGAGGAAGAATATGTGGTACCAAGAGAAATTCTAAGAAGAGGTGCTAATGACTCAGCCCTAGCTAGAATACGGGAAATACTGGAATACGAGAGGTCACACGTGACCGGAATAGTTGAAGAACTCGTTCAAAAGTATAAAAATATGATAGAGAGAGAAAAGGGAATATGGAAAAAGAAAACAAACCCAGTAGAAGTTCAAAAAGGACAAGTGAAAGAACTTATAAGCCATTTTGAGGGAACAGGAAATACTGAAGTGAATATCAAACTAATGGGTGAGGAAGAAAATTTGGTACCAAGAGAAATTCTAAGAAGAGGTGCTAAGGACTCAGCCTTAGCTAGAATACATGAAATACTGGAATACGAGAGGTCACACGTGACCGGAATAGTTGAAGAACTCGTTCAAAAGTATAAAAATATGATAGAGAGAGAAAAGGGAATATGGAAAAAGAAAACAAACCCAGTAGAAGTTCAAAAAGGACAAGTGAAAGAACTTATAAGCCATTTTGAGGGAACAGGAAATGCTGAATTGAATATCAAACTAATGGGTGAGGAAGAATATGTGGTACCAAGAGAAATTCTAAGAAGAGGTGCTAAGGACTCAGCCCTAACTAGAATACGGGAAATATTGGAATACGAGAGGTCACACGTGACAGGAATAGTTGAAGAGCTCGTTCAAAAGTACGAGAATATGATAAAGAGAGAAAAGGGAATATGGAAGAAGAAAACAAACCCAGTAGAAGTTCAAAAAGGACAAGTGAAAGAACTTATAAGCCATTTTGAGGGAACAAGAAATACTGAAGTGAATATCAAACTAATGGGTGAGGAAGAAAATGTGGTACCAAGAGAAATTCTAAGAAGAGGTGCTAAGGACTCAGCCTTAGCTAGCATACGGGAAATACTGGAATACGAGAGGTCACACGTGACCGGAATAGTTGAAGAGCTCGTTCAAAAGTACGAGAATATGATAAAGAGAGAAAAGGGAATATGGAAGAAGAAAACAAACCCAGTAGAACTTCAAAAAGGACCAGTGAAAGAACTTATAAGCCATTTTGAGGGAACAAGAAATACTGAAGTGAATATCAAACTAATGGGTGAGGAAGAATATGTGGTACCAAGAGAAATTCTAAGAAGAGGTGCTAATGACTCAGTCCTAGCTAGAATACGGGAAATACTGGAATACGAGAGGTCACACGTGACAGGAATAGTTGAAGAGCTCGTTCAAAAGTATGAAAATATGATAAAGAGAGAAAAGGGAATATGGAAGAAGAAAACAAAACCAGTAGAAGTTCAAAAAGGACAAGTGAAAGAACTTATAAGCCATTTTGAGGGAACAGGAAATACTGAAGTGAATATCAAACTAATGGGTGAGGAAGAATATGTGGTACCAAGAGAAATTCTAAGAAGAGGTGCTAAGGACTCAGCCCTAGCTAGAATACGGGAAATATTGGAATACGAGAGGTCACACGTGACAGGAATAGTTGAAGAGCTCGTTCAAAAGTACGAGAATAAGATAAAGAGAGAAAAGGGAATATGGAAGAAGAAAACAAACCCAGTAAAACTTCAAAAAGGACAAGTGAAAGAACTTATAAGCCATTTTGAGGGAACAGGAAATGCTGAAGTGAATATAAAACTAATGGATGAGGAAGAATATGTGGTACCAAGAGAAATTCTAAGAAGAGGTGCTAAGGACTCAGCCTTAGCTAGAATACGGGAAATACTGGAATACGAGAGGTCACACGTGACAGGAATAGTTGAAGAGCTCGTTCAAAAGTACAAGAATAAGATAAAGAGAGAAAAGGGAATATGGAAGAAGAAAACAAAACCAGTAGAAGTTCAAAAAGGACAAGTGAAAGAACTTATAAGCCATTTTGAGGGAACAGGAAATACTGAAGTGAATATCAAACTAATGGGTGAGGAAGAATATGTGGTACCAAGAGAAATTCTAAGAAGAGGTGCTAAGGACTCAGCCCTAACTAGAATACGGGAAATATTGGAATACGAGAGGTCACACGTGACAGGAATAGTTGAAGAACTCGTTCAAAAGTACGAGAATATGATAAAGAGAGAAAAGGGAATATGGAAGAAGAAAACAAACCCAGTAGAACTTCAAAAAGGACAAGTGAAAGAACTTATAAGCCATTTTGAGGGAACAGGAAATACCGAAGTGAATATCAAACTAATGGGTGAGGAAGAATATGTGGTACCAAGAGAAATTCTAAGAAGAGGTGCTAAGGACTCAGCCCTAACTAGAATACGGGAAATATTGGAATACGAGAGGTCACACGTGACAGGAATAGTTGAAGAACTCGTTCAAAAGTACGAGAATATGATAAAGAGAGAAAAGGGAATATGGAAGAAGAAAACAAACCCAGTAGAACTTCAAAAAGGACAAGTGAAAGAACTTATAAGCCATTTTGAGGGAACAAGAAATACCGAAGTGAATATCAAACTAATGGGTGAGGAAGAATATGTGGTACCAAGAGAAATTCTAAGAAGAGGTGCTAAGGACTCAGCCCTAACTAGAATACGGGAAATATTGGAATACGAGAGGTCACACGTGACAGGAATAGTTGAAGAACTCGTTCAAAAGTATGAAAATATGATAAAGAGAGAAAAGGGAATATGGAAGAAGAAAACAAACCCAGTAGAACTTCAAAAAGGACAAGTGAAAGAACTTATAAGCCATTTTGAGGGAACAGGAAATACCGAAGTGAATATCAAACTAATGGGTGAGGAAGAATATGTGGTACCAAGAGAAATTCTAAGAAGAGGTGCTAAGGACTCAGCCCTAACTAGAATACGGGAAATATTGGAATACGAGAGGTCACACGTGACAGGAATAGTTGAAGAGCTCGTTCAAAAGTATGAAAATATGATAGAGAGAGAAAAGGGAATATGGAAGAAGAAAACAAACCCAGTAGAAGTTCAAAAAGGACAAGTGAAAGAACTTATAAGCCATTTTGAGGGAACAGGAAATGCTGAAGTGAATATAAAACTAATGGGTGAGGAAGAAAATGTGGTACAAAGAGAAATTCTAAGAAGAGGTGCTAAGGACTCAGCCTTAGCTAGAATACGGGAAATATTGGAATACGAGAGGTCACACGTGACAGGAATAGTTGAAGAGCTCGTTCAAAAGTACGAGAATATGATAAAGAGAGAAAAGGGAATATGGAAGAAGAAAACAAAACCAGTAGAAGTTCAAAAAGGACAAGTGAAAGAACTTATAAGCCATTTTGAGGGAACAGGAAATACCGAAGTGAATATCAAACTAATGGGTGAGGAAGAATATGTGGTACCAAGAGAAATTCTAAGAAGAGGTGCTAAGGACTCAGCCCTAACTAGAATACGGGAAATATTGGAATACGAGAGGTCACACGTGACAGGAATAGTTGAAGAACTCGTTCAAAAGTACGAGAATATGATAAAGAGAGAAAAGGGAATATGGAAGAAGAAAACAAACCCAGTAGAACTTCAAAAAGGACCAGTGAAAGAACTTATAAGCCATTTTGAGGGAACAGGAAATACCGAAGTGAATATCAAACTAATGGGTGAGGAAGAATATGTGGTACAAAGAGAAATTCTAAGAAGAGGTGCTAAGGACTCAGCCTTAGCTAGAATACGGGAAATATTGGAATACGAGAGGTCACACGTGACAGGAACAGTTGAAGAGCTCGTTCAAAAGTACGAGAATATGATAGAGAGAGAAAAGGGAATATGGAAGAAGAAAACAAACCCAGTAGAACTTCAAAAAGGACCAGTGAAAGAACTTATAAGCCATTTTGAGGGAACAGGAAATGCTGAAGTGAATATAAAACTAATGGGTGAGGAAGAAAATGTGGTACAAAGAGAAATTCCAAGAAGAGGTGCTAAGGACTCAGCCTTAGCTAGCATACGGGAAATACTGGAATACGAGAGGTCACACGTGACCGGAATAGTTGAAGAACTCGTTCAAAAGTATAAAAATATGATAGAGAGAGAAAAGGGAATATGGAAGAAGAAAACAAACCCAGTAGAAGTTCAAAAAGGACAAGTGAAAGAACTTATAAGCCATTTTGAGGGAACAAGAAATACTGAAGTGAATATCAAACTAATGGGTGAGGAAGAAAATGTGGTACCAAGAGAAATTCTAAGAAGAGGTGCTAAGGACTCAGCCCTAACTAGAATACGGGAAATATTGGAATACGAGAGGTCACACGGGACAGGAATAGTTGAAGAGCTCGTTCAAAAGTATGAAAATATGATAGAGAGAGAAAAGGGAATATGGAAGAAGAAAACAAAACCAGTAGAAGTTCAAAAAGGACAAGTGAAAGAACTTATAAGCCATTTTGAGGGAACAGGAAATGCTGAATTGAATATCAAACTAATGGGTGAGGAAGAAAATGTGGTACCAAGAGAAATTCTAAGAAGAGGTGCTAAGGACTCAGCCCTAACTAGAATACGGGAAATATTGGAATACGAGAGGTCACACGGGACAGGAATAGTTGAAGAGCTCGTTCAAAAGTATGAAAATATGATAGAGAGAGAAAAGGGAATATGGAAGAAGAAAACAAACCCAGTAGAAGTTCAAAAAGGACAAGTGAAAGAACTTATAAGCCATTTTGAGGGAACAGGAAATGCTGAATTGAATATCAAACTAATGGGTGAGGAAGAATATGTGGTACCAAGAGAAATTCTAAGAAGAGGTGCTAAGGACTCAGCCCTAACTAGAATACGGGAAATATTGGAATACGAGAGGTCACACGGGACAGGAATAGTTGAAGAGCTCGTTCAAAAGTATGAAAATATGATAGAGAGAGAAAAGGGAATATGGAAGAAGAAAACAAACCCAGTAGAACTTCAAAAAGGACAAGTGAAAGAACTTATAAGCCATTTTGAGGGAACAAGAAATACTGAAGTTAATATCAAACTAATGGGTGAGGAAGAATATGTGGTACCAAGAGAAATTCTAAAAAGAGGTGCTAAGGACTCAGCCCTAACTAGAATACGGGAAATACTGGAATACGAGAGGTCACACGTGACAGGAATAGTTGAAGAGCTCGTTCAAAAGTATGAAAATATGATAGAAAGAGAAAAGGGAATATGGAAGAAGAAAACAAACCCAGTAGAAGTTCAAAAAGGACAAGTGAAAGAACTTATAAGCCATTTTGAGGGAACAAGAAATACCGAAGTGAATATCAAACTAATGGGTGAGGAAGAATATGTGGTACCAAAAGAAATTCTAAGAAGAGGTGCTAAGGACTCAGCCTTAGCTAGTATACGGGAAATACTGGAATACGAGAGGTCACATGTGACAGGAATAGTTGAAGAGCTCGTTCAAAAGTACGAGAATATGATAAAGAGAGAAAAGGGAATATGGAAGAAGAAAACAAACCCAGTAGAAGTTCAAAAAGGACAAGTGAAAGAACTTATAAGCCATTTTGAGGGAACAAGAAATACCGAAGTGAATATCAAACTAATGGGTGAGGAAGAATATGTGGTACCAAGAGAAATTCTAAGAAGAGGTGCTAAGGACTCAGCCTTAGCTAGAATACGGGAAATACTGGAATACGAGAGGTCACACGTGACAGGAATAGTTGAAGAGCTCGTTCGAAAGTATGAAAATATGATAAAGAGAGAAAAGGGAATATGGAAGAAGAAAACAAACCCAGTAGAAGTTCAAAAAGGACAAGTGAAAAAACTTATAGGATTTGATGATATGATCTCAGTTCTACTTAGAACTAGAAAGGAAAAATTCCAGTATGATAATTGATAATTACTTTAATAGAGATACATTTAAAGCAGGTAGAAGCCAAGAGTGTTTTTACGATTATGACAAGATTTATAGAACATCAAAGCTTAAGTCGAAATTATGATATAAATTAACTCATATATTCTGAAATTAAATAAATTATTAAATATATTGTACGTAAATATCAATTACGATTTTATCTCGTGCCTTATCGTACCCACACTGAAACAGTTTTCGTATATTGATCATTAGCCACTTGTCAATCTCCAGAACCCACAAATGTCTTTGTAATTTCTCTCTGTTCCGGTAGGGGGAGAAGGAGTAGTCATACCATTGTGAGAAAGGGTACCCAGAGAAGTACAGTCGGAAACCACAATCTCCCACAAATTTCCTAACCGGCCTGGTTGTATTTAGGAAAGGGGCAGGGGGTGCGAAGGGTTGAATCTGTGTGTGTGTATGCGCGCGTGTGTGCATAAAGTTTTCATAGATTTCTCTGAGATGGCAATAAAGAAAATTTTTATATAGCATTTTTATTGTTTATATCACTCTAAAGTATAGAAAAAATAGATATAGAAAAAGAAGTAAAATATAATTTCCCTGAGATAGGCGGCAAGAATTTTAGGAATAAGTATGGGATTATAAGCTGGTCCAAAAGCCATTATGTTACAAAAAAAAAAAAAAAAAAAAAAATATCATGTGAATAAAACGTTAAAAAAAGATTCAATACAAAGATAAAGAAATTCAACATGTCGATAAACCTTGGTATGAGAATGGTTGAAAAGTATTCAACATTTCACTTGGGATTCCTGTGTTCAGAAGTTGCATGTAGTTTTGTAGGAATGACATTTTCTGCTCAAAATGAACTCACTCTTCCGTGCATAATTCATTGGATCGTACAAAAGTGTCTTTTTCCCATTACTCGTTGTGACCTATACTTTGCACCGATTTTCGGAAACTGAAGAATGAATGAATGAATGAATTGAAAAGTTCTCTGGCATTCTGATATTGAAGGTCATTGACGCCGATATTGTTTATTATAACTAAAGAGTAAAAGAATATTCAATAAAATTCAGAGAAGTAAATATGTTATAAAATTTGAATAGGTTTCAGGAGACCTGCTTCTGAAATAAATTTGAAAATGCCGCTAGCATTATACGACACATGTTGGCGTTATTAATTTTATGCATTCTACTTATAGCACAGAAAGAAATAGGTATCTGTTTGAGGCTCGTGGTGAAGATGGCAGGTTCATCCTTGCCAAGATTCTTGGACATGATGTGTCGTACAATGCTAGTGGCATTTTTATATTTATATCAGAAACAGGTCTTCTTAATGCTATTTAACTTTTATAACATATTTACTTTTCTGGTTTCAATTAGATATTCTTTTGATCTTTATCTATGATAAAGGATATTAGCGTCAATGACCTTCGATGTCAGGATGCCAGGGAACTTCAAATTAATCAATCAATCAACTACATTTTACTGCAAGTGAGCTCAATGCATACTCCTAAAGTTACTTGTGTTAGGTAAGTGTAAGTTACTTAACCTTCTGGATATCTATGGACATTGTTAAGAACTGTTGTACCTCTAGATGCAATGTTTAATTGATTTACATATGGCCAACTCGAAATTACTATTTACCTCAGTAACGAACAGTTATGAGATTTCTTGTTCTTAATGCATAACTATTCATGCAAGAATTATTAGTTTCTTGTCTAAAAACCACAAGAAAATTATTGTTCATCTGAAAACATAACCTAAAATAAAGACATTTAACCATCAATATATTATCCTTTACCTAGTGGAAATAAATCAACCTGATGAAAAAGTTTGTGTATACAGCAAAGCTGTAATAGTCAGGGCCATCAGTGGCCAGCGTGGTGATGAAAACTGGCTAAACCGCAGACATAAATAAGGATATGTCTGAGGCCTTTGTCCTGCAATGAACTAGAAACGGCTGTATTTGTTGTTGTTGTATATTATTCATCCATATACAGTATATTGACGCACAATTTCCATAGAATTACAGTGATTCAGTCCATTTATCAATATATGTAATGATCTGATCTAAAGTATTCTTTATTTGCTGTAAGAGAGAGAGAGAGAGAGAGAGAGAGAGAGGGGGGAGAGAGAGAGAGAGAGGGGGGGGGGGATGACAGCGGCACCCTTCTAGTTCATATAAGTAACTCACACTGTAACGCTATAATTTATGAAAATAATTATCATTCCAGAAGGACGTTATTATGTTTAATTCTTAGCATCATGCAATTCGTGCGTAAAGCAATATATATATATATATATATATATATATATATATATATATATATATATATATATATATATATATATATATATATATATATGTAGGTAGTAGGTAGTAGGTCGAAGTTTCCGAAAATCTCTTTAACCATCTCTTCTGTAAATAAGGAAATCCGTTTGTACAATCGGGTCATAAACGACCCTCGGCGTGCTGTCCCTTTTTTTGTTTTGACGTGAGGTTTGACAGTACATCAGGTAAAGACTCATCCAAAGAGTAAAAACCAAGAGACTTTACTGTTCAGGACAGATTAGAAATGCCCTGTAACTGGTTAAGGGCTTACCTCATTTTCCTAATTACATCAGCAGAAAAACAAGAAATTATTAAAGAATTAAGGCAATAAATGAATTATAAATGCTTAATATTAATATTATGCCCCCTGTGGCCGCGGGGGCATAAAAACAATTAGAATAGCGCCAACGTATCCCTGCGTGTCGTAAGAGGCGACTAAAAGGGACGGGACGAGGGGACTGCGAACCCCCTCTCCTGTATTTACAATCCTGTGAGACATCATCAAAGAGATGGAGCTAGGGGAAGAGTGACTGCTCCCCGCACTTTTGTTTCTTTTGTTTGATGTTGGCTACCCCCCAAAACTGGGGGAAATGCCTTGGTATATGTATGTATGAGGTTGGCCAGGGCACCAGCTGCCCGTTGAGATACTACCGCTAGAGAGTTATGGGGTCCTTTGACTGGCCAGGCAGTACTACATTGGATCCTTCTCTCTGGTTACGGTTATTTCCCGTTGCCTACACAGACACCGAATAGCCTGGCCTATTCTTTACAGACTCTCCTCTGTCCTTATACACCTGACAACACTGAGATTACCAAACAATTCTTCTTCCCCTAAGGGGTTAACTACTGCACTGTAAATTGTTCAGTGGCTACTTTCCTCTTGGTAAGAGTAGAGGAGACTCTTTAGCTATGGTAAGCAGCTCTTCTAGGAGAAGGCCACTCCAAAATCAAACCATTGTTCTGTACTCTTGGGTAGTGCCATAGCCTCTGTACCATGGTCTTCAATGTTTTGGGTTAGAGTTCTCCTGCTTGAGGGTAAACTTGGGCACACTATTCTATCTAGTTTCTCTTCCTCTTCTTTTGTTAAAGTTTTCTGTAGTTTATATAGGAAATATTTATTTTAATGTTGTTACTATTCTTTGAAATATTTAATTTTTCCTCGTTTCATTTCCTTACTGTGCTATTTTCCTTATTGAAGCCCCTGGGCTTGTAGCATCCTGATTTTCCAACCAAGGGTGTAGCTTACCATTTAATGATATATATGTATATATATATATATATATATATATATATATATATATATATATGCATTTATAATTTTCTTGAAGTTCTTGAGAAAATAATTATTTCTATAGTATATAAAAATATAATTTTCTTGGAGTGTATGAAAAAAATATATATATCTATAGCATATAATACAATAATTTTCTTGAAGTGTTTGAGAAAATAACTATTTCTATTGTGTAAAAAACTATCATATTCCTAGAGTGCTTGAGAAAATGAAGTATTTCTATAGCATAAAAAACTATAATTTTCTTATAGTGCTTGAGAAAATAAGTATTTCTATAGTATGAAGAAATATAATTTTCCTAAAGTGCTTGAGAAAATAGGTATTTCTATAGTATGTAAAACTATAATTTTCTAGAAGTGTTTGAGAAATACATATTTCTATGATATTAAACTATAATTTTCCTAAAGTTCTTGAGAAAAGTAGTATTTCTTTAGTATGAAAACCTATAATTTTCTTAAAGTGCTTGAGAAAATAATTTCTATGATATTAAAAAAACTACAATTTTCTTGAGGTGCCTGAGAAAATAAGTATGTCTATGGGTATAAAAAAAAATATTTTCTTGAAATGCTCGAGAAAAATAAGTATTTCTGTCATATAAAAACTATTTCCTTTCCATGGATCATTTATCCTTAACCTTCAAGAATTTTCGGAGCATTTCCTCAACCTCTCTAAAGAGCAAGATACACCTCCTATATCGGGAGAGAAATCTAACTCAAGTCAAAATCATTATAAGCAAAGTTTTTTTTCTCACACTCAAATGTTAAACATCGAATATCAATAGAATTATATATTGTTTCTGGGAAAAATTAGTTGATTATCTCCTTGATAATAACGATTTTTTTTACACACACACACACACACACACACACACACACACAAAATCATTCCTGACTAGCCCGGATAACCTTATAGATTTTATACTCTTAGTTTCAATGTCAGTCTTTCTGGCATTGTTAGCTACCTGAAAAAACATCTTTATCTATTATTACAAGTCTCTGTAATATGTATTCAGGCCCCAAAGCGTAGCCGTGTTAACTTCATAGGTTAAAAGTTGGTTAAGAATAACTTAAGGGAAGTCTATAGAGTATTTTTCTCTGGCTTCCTGGTCTTTAGACATCCACTCTGTCTTATGAATAATTGATAATCCTTCTACTTTCTGGAGGGTGTTTGAGTTCTCTTGGGAATTTCATTTGCAATTTCTAGTTAAGTTTTGGTTGTTACATTACATTTTTTATATTTTTCAGTTGAAGTTTTCTTATTTCTTTTTTGTTTTTATTTTGAAATCGTGAGTTTGTATATGTTCAATGGAATTGAATACGTTTTTCGATCGAGGAAAGATAACTATAAAATTAAATTATGGTAATTACTGGATATAAATGCCTTGTTATAAACAATAAAACATTGCCTTACATAATCTTGTTTTGGATATTTCTGTGACGCTATCAAGAAAAAAAATTAAACTATTGAAATATAGGCTTTCGGAAATAAAAATAAAATTCGCGTTCACAACAATATATTTTATTCAATGTTTCAATACAATTTTAAAATTATTTTATTGGAGTTAAAATTATTGGTATGCCATAAATTCTCTTCATGTCATTTAGCGTTGCATAGACCGAAATCAATATGAAAATTTCATATTTTTTTTCCGTATGCAATGTTTTTATTTTATTGCCGTTAAAAATTTTGGTGTTTTAAATTCTCCTCATATTCACCACTATATACCCCAACATTCATTTAAGAAAATCATAAATTTCATCCGTAATTTGAAAAGGTGCACTGTTAGAAAAAACCGTAATTTTAAACGGAAATGCTCTGTAAAAATATACTGATACATTAATGTCTGGATTCTCTTAACGACCTCGGGATCAGAGCCCCAGGCGAAATCACACAAAGACAAGAGCTTGGCTCCGGCCGGGAATTGAACCCTGGTCGGCAAGCTTGTATAGACAGTGACTAACCACTTGGCCACGAAGAAAGATAAAAGTCAATGACAATTCTGGGCTCTGATCCCGAGGTCGTTAAGAGAATCCAGACATTAATGTATCAAAAATATATATGGCTTATTTGAATATGAAAAACACGTAAAAATGTGCAAAATTTATCATTAATTGAATGCCAAGTAACAAACTACCAATTAGCTACGATGGTGAAGATGGGTTGATTTCAATTCTAAGTACAAAATACCTGAATTCGACAGGTATAAGTACAGAAGAATTGTCATTGACTTTTATCTTTCTTCGTGGCCAAGTGGCTTAGTCACTGTCTATACAAGCTTGCCGACCAGGGTTCAATTCCCGGCCGGAGCCAAGCTCTTGTCTTTGTGTGATTTCGCCTGGGGCTCTGATCCCGAGGTCGTTAAGAGAATCCAGACATTAATGTATCAAAAATATATATGGCTTATTTGGATATGAAAAACACGTAAAAATGTGCAAAATTTATCATTAATTGAATGCCAAGTAACAAACTACCAATTAGCTACGATGGTGAAGATGGGTTGATTTCAATTCTAAGTACAAAATACCTGAATTCGACAGGTATAAGTACAGAAGAATTGTCATTGACTTTTATCTTTCTTCGTGGCCAAGTGGCTTAGTCACTGTCTATACAAGCTTGCCGACCAGGGTTCAATTCCCGGCCGGAGCCAAGCTCTTGTCTTTGTGTGATTTCGCCTGGGGCTCTGATCCCGAGGTCGTTAAGAGAATCCAGACATTAATGTATCAAAAATATATATGGCTTATTTGAATATGAAAAACACGTAAAAATGTGCAAAATTTATCATATATATGTATGTATGTATATATACACATATATATGTATATATACTGTATGCAAACACACGCACACACACACACACACACATATATATATATATATATATATATATATATATATATATATATATATATGGATATATATACACACATATATATATATATATATATATATATATATATATATATATATCAATGTCTTGGTCTGTGTATTTGTTTGGTGATCTATTGAGTTTGAGTAAATAATGGCTGTCACTTTGGTGCACTGTCAAATTTTCCTTAAACTAATAATTGCTCTTGGGAAAAACCATGAATATAATTCATCGTGAGATGTCTCATTCTGTGGGTGTTAATTAAACCAAACTCTTCCGATCAGTATATCATTAAATATCTTACCATGCTTTTAACTCGGTCATTTGGGAACCCATCTTGCACTAATAAATAGAAAATCAAAGTTTACAGTTAATTAATTACTATTTAACTAGAGTAATTGTGATCTTCATAAAATCTTTAAGTAATCTCTAAATTCAGAATATGTTCAATATGGATTACAACTAAAAATCAAGGTAATATGATATATGTAGCCATACGGATCATATCCTGTCTATATTTCTCTTCCTCTTTTTTTTTTTTTTTTAAGTTTTTATAGTTTATATATGAAAAATTATGTTGATATTGTTACTCTTCTTAAAATATTTTATTTTATTTGTTGATTACTTCTCTTGTAGTTTCCTTATTTTCTTTCCTCACTGGTATTATTTTCCCTGTTGGAGCCTTAAGGCTTATGGCATCCTGCTTTTCCAACTAGGGCTGTAGCTTAGCAAGTAATAATAATGATAATAATAATAATAATAATAATAATAATAATAATAATAATAATAATAATAATAATAATAATAATAATAAAACTTTTTCTTTTGATAAGATACTTAGAATAATATAAAGTAATAACTAAGAAGGATATTGATCATCCACTTTTGTATGAGCATGAGAGTTGTACAGTATTCAGGATTGGTGAGAGAGAGAGAGAGAGAGAGAGAGAGAGAGAGAGATCCTTTATTTATGATTAGCTGATTCCAAATTTTTCTATTTCTTGAGAGAGAGAGAGAGAGAGAGAGAGAGAGAGAGAGAGAGAGATCCTTTATTTATGATTAGCTGATTCCAAATTTTTCTATTTCTTGAGAGAGAGAGATAGAGAGAGAGAGAGAGAGAGAGAGAGAGAGAGAGAGAGAGATCCTTTATTTATGATTAGCTGATTCCAAATTTTTCTATTTCTTGAGAGAGAGAGAGAGAGAGAGAGAGAGAGATCCTTTATTTATGATTAGCTGATTCCAAATTTTTCTATTTCTTGAGAGAGAGAGAGAGAGAGAGAGAGAGAGAGAGAGAGAGATCCTTTATTTATGATTAGCTGATTCCAAATTTTTCTATTTCGAGAGAGAGAGAGAGAGAGAGAGAGAGAGAGAGAGAGAGAGAGAGAATCCTTTATTTATGATTAGCTGATTCCAAATTTTTCTATTTCTTGAGAGAGAGAGAGAGAGAGAGAGAGAGAGAGAAATCCTTTATTTATGATTAGCTGATTCCAAATTTTTCTATTTCTTGAGAGAGAGAGAGAGAGAGAGAGAGAGAGAGAGAGAGAGATCCTTTATTTATGATTAGCTGATTCCAAATTTTTCTATTTCTTGAGAGAGAGAGAGAGAGAGAGAGAGAGAGAGAGAGAGAGAGAGAGAGAGAGAGATCCTTTATTTATGATTAGCTGATTCCAAATTTTTCTATTTCTTGAGAGAGAGAGAGAGAGAGAGAGAGAGAGAGAGAGAGAGAGAGAGAGAGAGAGATCCTTTATTTATGATTAGCTGATTCCAAATTTTTCTATTTCTTGAGAGAGAGAGAGAGAGAGAGAGAGAGAGAGAGAGAGAGAGAGAGAGAGAGAGAGATCCTTTATTTATGATTAGCTGATTCCAAATTTTTCTATTTCTTGAGAGAGAGAGAGAGAGAGAGAGAGAGAGGAGAGAGAGAGAGATCCTTTATTTATGATTAGCTGATTCCAAATTTTTCTATTTCTTGAGAGAGAGAGAGAGAGAGAGAGAGAGAGAGAGAGAGAGATCCTTTATTTATGATTAGCTGATTCCAAATTTTTCTATTTCTTGAGAGAGAGAGAGAGAGAGAGAGAGAGAGAGAGAGAGAGATCCTTTATTTATGATTAGCTGATTCCAAATTTTTTTTTCTATTTCTTGAGAGAGAGAGAGAGAGAGAGAGAGAGAGAGAGAGAGAGAAATCCTTTATTTATGATTAGCTGATTCCAAATTTTTCTATTTCTTGAGAGAGAGAGAGAGAGAGAGAGAGAGAGAGAGAGAGAGAAATCCTTTATTTATGATTAGCTGATTCCAAATATTTCTATTTCTTGAGAGAGAGAGAGAGAGAGAGAGAGAGAGAGAGAGAGAGAGAGAGAGAGAGATCCTTTATTTATGATTAGCTGATTCCAAATTTTTCTATTTCTTGAGAGAGAGAGAGAGAGAGAGAGAGAGAGAGAGAGAGAGAGAGAGATCCTTTATTTATGATTAGCTGATTCCAATTTTTTCTATTTCTTGAGAGAGAGAGAGAGAGAAAGAGAGAGAGATCCTTTATTTATGATTAGCTGATTCCAAATTTTTCTATTTCTTGAGAGAGAGAGAGAGAGAGAGAGAGAGAGAGAGAGAGAGAGAGAGATCCTTTATTTATGATTAGCTGATTCCAAATTTTTATATTTCTTGAGAGAGAGAGAGAGAGAGAGAGAGAGAGAGAGAGATCCTTTATTTATGATTAGCTGATTCCAAATTTTTCTATTTCTTGAGAGAGAGAGAGAGAGAGAGAGAGAGAGAGAGACTGCATCATGAATAAACTATTATGTTACTCACAGGGCTTTAGTTAATCTATACCGGGATTTTATTTTCAAAGGTTAAGAAAATCACAGGCAATGAGAGAGAGAGAGAGAGAGAGAGACTGCATCATGAATAAACTATTATGTTACTCACAGGGCTTTAGTTAATCTATACCGGGATTTTATTTTCAAAGGTTAAGAAAATCACAGGCAAAGAGAGAGAGAGAGAGAGAGAGAGAGAGAGAGACTGCATCATGAATAAACTATTATGTTACTCACAGGGCTTTAGTTAATCTATACCGGGATTTTATTTTCAAAGGTTAAGAAAATCACAGGCAAAGAGAGAGAGAGATAGAGAGAGAGAGAGAGAGAGAGAGAGAGAGAGAGACTACATCATGAATAAACTATTATGTTACTCACAGGGCTTTAGTTAACCTATACCGGGATTTTATTTTCAAAAGTTAAGAAAATCACAGGCAGAGAGAGAGAGAGAGAGAGAGAGAGATAGAGAGAGACTGCATCATGAATAAACTATTATGTTACTCACAGGGCTTTAGTTAATCTATACCGGGATTTTATTTTCAAAGGTTAAGAAAATCATAGGCAAAGAGAGAGAGAGAGAGAGAGAGAGAGAGAGAGAGAGACTACATCATGAATAAACTATTATGTTACTCACAGGGCTTTAGTTAATCTATACCGGGATTTTATTTTCAAAGGTTAAGAAAATCACAGGCAAAGAGAGAGAGAGAGAGAGAGAGAGAGAGAGAGAGAGACTGCATCATGAATAAACTATTATGTTACTCACAGGGCTTTAGTTAATCTATACCGGGATTTTATTTTCAAAGGTTAAGAAAATCACAGGCAAGAGAGAGAGAGAGAGAGAGAGAGAGAGAGAGAGACTGCATCATGAATAAACTATTATGTTACTCACAGGGCTTTAGTTAATCTATACCGGGATTTTATTTTCAAAGGTTAAGAAAATCACAGGCAGAGAGAGAGAGAGAGAGAGAGAGAGAGAGAGACTGCATCATGAATAAACTATTATGTTACTCACAGGGCTTTAGTTAATCTATACCGGGATTTTATTTTCAAAGGTTAAGAAAATCACAGGCAGAGAGAGAGAGAGAGAGAGAGAGAGAGAGAGAGACTGCATCATGAATAAACTATTATGTTACTCACAGGGCTTTAGTTAATCTATACCGGGATTTTATTTTCAAAGGTTAAGAAAATCACAGGCAAAGAGAGAGAGAGAGAGAGAGAGAGAGAGAGAGAGAGAGATCCTTTATTTATGATTAGCTGATTTCAAATTTTTCTATTTCTTGAGAGAGAGAGAGAGAGAGAGAGAGAGAGAGAGAGAAATCCTTTATTTATGATTAGCTGATTCCAAATTTTTCTATTTCTTGAGAGAGAGAGAGAGAGAGAGAGAGAGAGAGAGAGATCCTTTATTTATGATTAGCTGATTCCAAATTTTTTCTATTTCTTGAGAGAGAGAGAGAGAGAGAGAGAGAG
>NC_090727.1:32742929-32767929 GCF_036898095.1 Palaemon carinicauda
TTAGCAAGTAATAATAATAATAATAATAATAATAATAATAATAATAATAATAATACTTGTTGTTCATCAGCCAGACTGAAGGATAATCTAACTTGATATTTTTCTCGATTTATCCAAGAAAATAATATTTGTTTTGGGTGTTTCACCCCTTTCATGACAAGAAATTTTAAATTTTTCATCTTTCCAGTCATTGAATCTACTTATAAACTGATTTTTTCCTTTTGAGAAACGTAAACATGCAACACAATATACATCTTTTGTTGATTTTCAAAAACTAGCCAAATTGTCAATAAAATTTCCATTTGCCATTTATCGTTGAAACAATGATGTTAGAATAGATTTTTTTCTTTTGTTTACAAAACTGGCCTCTATTTCCTCTCCTGGGCCATCCTGTAGTTAGTTCGAAACCAAGGGGACCAAAGGCTTAATCTAGTTAACTTGAACGATCCAAACCCAGCCACCCTGTCCCTCTCCTATCCAACCCTGTCACTTCACTTCACTAAGCGCAACAAAAACAATCATCTTCTCGGGTAATTATGCCTAAATTTTTCAAACAATAGAGAAAACCTATATAGAAAACAATGGCGTAGGCCTAGTTTCACGTATCAAATCCATTCACTTTATCCTAATCGCCCAATCGACGCATTTGGTGTTCGATTGTTGCCTGTAATTCCAACTTCGACTCTACATAAGTAGTTATCATTGTAAAGGTTTTACGATCACAGGAATGGAATAGGCATCTGTGAATCAAGTCACTGATCAGTCTCTTTGCAACCTCAGTTGCAACTAGACGTGAGAGCGCGGAGCTCCTTGGTTGCATCGGCAGAAACCGAAATAAAGAGCAACTTCATTATCGCGATTTATGAAAACAACTCTACGGGTTTTCATACCATCTTCCAGAGATCGCTATGGAAGAGGATGAGGATGCCTCTTCCCCTCCAACGCTGCAAATAGCAGACGATGATAGCCCCCTAATTGACCCCTTGGTGGAGGAACTTCTCAATACCTTCTCCACCCCTGTTGACGAACCAAACGCAATAACAAAGGAAATGGAAATTGACAACTCTCAAAGGAAGAGAAATGCTCCCTCTTCCCCTCCTCCTGATCTTCAAGCTGCTAAGAAACACCATCACACTTCCTCTAGCAGCGAAAGTATCGCACTCAAGTTAAATCTCAACACCTCTGATGACGAAACCTCGCCAACGATTGACTCAAACCTTCAATCACCCATTGGATCTCCTAGACCTAGATCTATAGACTATGACAATGACAACTCAGAGACAGATAACCCATTTATACTGGTTGGAAACAAAAGGAAAGGTAAGCAAGCAACAATTCCTGTCCCTCCTACTGAAACTAACTTTTCCAAATTCAAAGTAGTTGATACTAACACAGTCAGTGCCTATGACAGTGTGATAAATATTGAAAACCAATTTAAAGGAATTAACATTTCAGTTAAACCTAATTTAGAAGGGGATATGATCCTTTCTCCACGTGATCAGTCAGCCTTTGATATCCTGAATAAAATGCCTTCCCTTATCAAACTCGATCCCTCCAAACTTAGGAGAATCTATATTGTATGTGGGTATTCCCACAAATATAACGTAGACCGACTGTTAGCCCATAAGGCTATAGTTAAAGCACAGAGATGCTCCCCTAAGGATGGAGGCATCTCTAACAAAGTCAAAAATGTACTTTCGAAGGACCCTCCTCCAAATAAATTGGACCTTGGAATCTGGGGTAAATTCCCTGTGGAGGAATACCCCCCCCCCCCCCTGAGATGTCATAAATGTCAAAAGTATGGACATCATAAAGACAATTGCAAGGCCACCCACCCTGTTTGTGGTGTCTGTTCCAGACGGCACGACACCTCTATTTGTCTAGACAAGTATAAGGCAGGAGAGCCAACAGAGCCCAGATGTTTCTCTTGTCATCGATCTCACCATACATGGAATGATCGATGCCCTGAGAGACTTAGAAGAATTTATCATCGAAAAAACCAAACTTTTCAGAATCAACAAATGGCTGGTCCTTCTCAACAACCTCTCCCCCAACAACCTCCCCCCCCCCCCCAACAACCTCCCACCCAAACCTACTATCCTAGACCCAAGCCCCAAAACCAATATCCTTCCTATGGTGCTGCCTTAACAAGCTCCACCAGACCTAAAACCTCTCCTCCCAAACCTAGACCTACCATTCCTTCCCCTCAACAACCCACTTCCCTTTATGAAATTCCAGCCCCCCAACCAAAACCCCAAAGACCTCCCCGATCTCCAAGATCCCCCAGGTACAACACCCCCCCCCCCCCCCCAATCTCTTCCTAACCCTGCCCCCAAACAACATCCTTTAACCCCCTCAGAATTAACCTATACCCCCCAACACTCAACTCCTCAAGACTCTATCCCTCCAGCCCCTAGCACTTCCTCCAGCCTCCATTATCCCACCCTTCCTAAGAAAACTCCTCCCCAATCATCTTCCTCACCTATATTTTCCCATCCTATCCTTAGCTTCCTCCTCCCCCCTAATGTTTTGGAACCAGCCATAGTCACTTGCATACAAAAAATTTTTCCTGGTCTAGTCCTTGATGACGTCTTTGTGTCCGCCATAAGGTATATTTGCGATGCACTATCGCAAGCCTTATTACAGCAGTAATTTTCGCGGACTCTGACAGTGATATGAGCCCACCTTCCTCCCCTCTACCAGAGAATAACCATAGACTCAATATGTTATAATGGAACATTCATTGTCTGAAGACAAATTTTGCACTTCTACAGTCTCAAGTAGCTGTACAAAAACCAGATGTTATTCTTTTGCAGGAAACACTCCTTAAAGAAAACACTAAATTTTCATTTGTTAATTACACTGTTTACAGAAAAGACTTTACAAACACTACTCGTGGCTTACTTACACTAATCAAAAATACAATCCCCTCCAAAAGAATTAATGATATAAATTGCCACGATGCAGAATCACTTAGCATTTAGATTACCCTATCAAACACTACACTTGCCATACATAACATTTACAAAAGTCCTACAAAAGTAATAGAGGCCAATCTGTTTTTTGCGGCTGCTGAGATTCGGGATACCTTATTTGCAGGAGATTTCAACGCCCATCATCCCTTCCTTCAGTCAACATCCCCCACTAATACTACTGGGAACCACCTTCATTCATTGCTTGAGAATTTTCCTGGGGTGAAACTTCTCAACAATGTTGATATACCCACACATATTGCTGGGGGACGATTGGATCTTACATTCGTCTCTAGCAACCTATGCAATAACTCCTCTTGGGACCTGCATCCTCTTTTAACGAGCGATCATTATGGCATTATTTTCTTTTTATGGTTAGAGAAGTTGCCTGACCCTCCTCCTCCCCCAAGGAGATGGAACCCTGACTTTGCAAAATGGGATATTTTTGAGCAGCACATGACAACATGGGCTGACAACTATTCTGTTGATCCTCCTAAGACTTCTGATATCATCCTACAAACCCTTAATGATCAACTAAATATGGCAGCCGCTATCTCTATGCCTAAGAGAAAGACCTATACTAATGATCATAAAGATGCCTGGTACTACAACCCCAGGATCAAGGCCACGAATAAGCGACTTAATCGCGTCAGGAAACTGTTCAGAAGAAACAACACCGATGCTCTTCATCTGAACCTGATTAGAGTCGTTTTACACTCAGCTCAGGTTGCAGAGGAAGTAAAACAAGAAAAATGGTTTGACTGGTGCACCAAGGTTAATGCTTTTACCTCGTTAAAGAAAATCTGGAACTGGTTCAACAAAGTGTCCGGTAAGAGACCCAAATCAAGGGTCTCTCACCCAGATCCTCCTGCTGAAGCTCTCAAATTGGCACAAGGGTTTGCAAACCGTACCAAGACAGATAACCTCTCTCTTGAGTCACAACAACGGCAAAGGGTCCTTTACCCTATCAGGATGAATATGGTTACCGCTGCTTGCAACATGGCTGATGACACTGACAATCTGTATACCATGCATGAGCTTAATGAGGCACTTTCTAAGACCAATGATAGCGCACCTGGCGCTGACCTCATTACTTATAGCATGCTTAGACACATGGGTAATTCAGCCAAGGAAAAATATCTCCTTCTTATAAATAAAACTCATACTGAGAGAGTGCGGCCCACCTCTGGAGGCAACAAGACACTCATCCTATCCCTAAACCCAAAGAGGAAAATGCCTACAGGCCCATAGCCCTTATCACATGCACTGAAAAAGTTGCAGAACGAATGGTCCTGAACCGACTGAAATGGAAGGTTGGAAACCTACACCATAGGCTGTATGCTTTCACTGAGGGTATTGGCACTCAGGAATGCATTACAGACCTTATGGCCACCATCAACGATTCCAAAGCCCTGATAGTCTTCCTTGATCTTGAGAAGGCTTTTGAGCTTGCAAGTGCACCTGCTATCCTCTTCTCTCTTGTTCGCAAAAGAGTTAGAGGTCATCTGTTGTCCTGGGTTCACAAGTACACTCAAGACAGGGAAGCAAGGGTCACTTTTCAAGGCGCTACATCTCCTTTCCTCCCTCTGGAAAATGGTACTCCACAGGGGGGAATCCTCAGCCCTTTCCTATTTAATGTTCTCATTGAGAATCTCTTGGTAATTGAACTTCCATGGGGAATTGAGATGTTCATCTATGCAGATGATATCTGCATAGTATGTCCATCTCGTGTCCCTGATAAACTTCGAAAAATGCAAAGAGCTCTTAATGCCATTTCTCATGAATGTAAAGAATTAGGTTTAAAAATCAACTCCCATAAAACTAAGGCAATGGCCATTAAATACAGTTTCCCTCCCTTCCCTCTTTATTTGGTTAACAACCCCATAGAGTGGGTCCCAAATTTCATTTACTTAGGTGTCAATATTAACTGTCATTTGCAACCCCATAACCAAGTTAGATTAATTAGACAAAAAGTAAATACTCGATATTCTGCAATGAAAAGAATCACATCTTTAGCTAAAGGAGCCTCTTACCATTTATTGAAAAGATTCTATGTGCAAGCTGTACTATCATTGGTTGAATATGCCGCCCCAGTTCTCACTTCAATTCCTGCTATCCTTCTTTCATCACTTGAAGTGATTCAAAATAATGCCATGCGTTTGATTACAGGTGCCCTCATGTGGACTAGAGTTCATCTTCTTAGGCAAGAAACCAATTTATTATCTCTTGCTAATAGAATCAATATCCGTATTGTTTGTATAATAACAAAAACTCTTAAAACCAACAGGCATTCCCCTCTTAAAACCAAAATTAAAACGCTTTTAAATTTGCATGAAGACCGTGAACCCCCTAATCATTATATTGGAAGTCTTATTAAAATAACTAGAAATTTAAATATTCAGGAGACAATTTCGGACATTAAACATGATAGATTTAATTATCATTACACCCCTCCAGCTCCCTGGATTCCCGATCCAATTAAGGCCAGCTTCACTGTCCTTCCAGCCTTTAAAGCCTCATGCTCCCCTCAAATTATGAGAGATGCCGCTTTAGAATCAATTAATAGTACTAGCTCTACAAATGTTTATTTTACTGATGGCTCCGTTGACAGGAATATACCTGCAGCTGGTTCAGCCGTGTATTCCAGCACTTTTACTGGTAGCTGGAGACTCTCTGATACTGCCTCTATACTTCAGGCTGAGCTCTTTGCTATTGCAAAAGCCCTGGAAGACTCTCTTTCTAAATTTGGTAATACCACAGTACACACCGACTCTAGAGGTGCAATTCAAACAATCTTAAACCGTAAAAATAAAGATAACGTAATCCTTAACTCCAGTATTAAAGCTGTTGCTGCTACCCATGCCCAGAGGAACAGAGAAATTACCCTTAATTGGATCCCCAGTCACATTGGTATTCGTGGAAACGATGAGGCAGACAGACTTGCTAACAGTGCTCTAAGGTGTACCACAATAAGCACAACGTTCCAGCCTACTCTCAAACAAATTAAAAAGAAAATATCAGATTATTGTCACTTTCAGAAAAAATGTATCATTCAACAAACACTACTAGAAGGTTCTCTTTCTGCTGCGTGGTATACTGAAGTCACTAATTTATCCCCCCATGATCTAACTAAATCTGCAAAAAGAGGAATCTCTGTCATCATCCACAGATTAAGGCTTGGTTACCGCTGCTGCTGGGAAATCATCGACATCCAAGATCGTCCCTGTAATTATTGTAATCTACCCACAGGAGCTGAACCTTTGTCTCATTACCTTCTTTTTTGCAGAGAAACCTCACCCCTCCGTCAATCCATCACATTACCCCCTCCTTACACAGCTGAACAAGTCACTAAACACATATTAGAAAATACACATACACTCTCGGGATTCCTTTGCTCTTATCCTCCTCCCAGATAAAATATATTAATGTACTAACACTTGAAATTTAGCTAAAACCCTGTTCCTTTAAAATAAATACTTGTTTTACCATTAATAATTAACCAAGTCCCAACATAGGCCTAATAAAATCAGTTAACCACAAACACAAACCTAGGCCTATTTAAATCTAAGGGGTTTACAACTAAATTTTCACTTACTCGCTCATACACTTATGCTCATTAAGCCTACCCAACTCATCCTAAGCCTATCCGTTTTCCTCTCCAGTGCACAAAACAGTTTTTAATCAATGAATATTAATGTTAAAAAATTAAAAAAACAAAACCAAAATCCCTCCAAATATCCCATCCACAAATCCAAAATCATTCATAGTCTGGGAACTCATCACTCACTGTCAGAATCAATACAAATTACTGTTTTACAAATCCTAACCCCTATCCAATAGGGATAGTAATCCTACAGGCCGTTCCCCTCCTAAAAAACAGGTACACACCAACAGTCTACAAACGTGCAAAGTCACAGAATCATGTCAAGTAAGCAAACGCTTTACATGTAGGATCTCATCTTCTTGATCCCTCTGCTCACTGCACACAAATATCCTTCCCAACCTTACCTAATTATCCAAAATCGGGTGCCACCTTAGCCCTTCTAAAAACTAAAAACAAACCCTGATATCATAGGAAGTGTAACATTCCTATCTCTTATTCCTATTTTCAGAACCTATCCCCTATCCTTCAGGGATATTAATCCCATCCAATACAGATCCCTTTCCTACCAAAAGAACAATTACTCTTCTACAGTCTACAGGGAAAGCGCAAAGTCAAGCAATTATGGGATCGCATTTTCTAGATCCTTGCTTAACTATTACACATCAAAAACCTTCCTATCCTTAACCCAACCTATCCACACAGTGCCCTTATCCTATAAACGCAAACCCAGAGATCAAGTAAGTGCCACTTATATCGAGCGAATGATTTTAAAAAGTCTTTCACTCGATATATCTTAATGATTTCCATTTTATTGTCTATGTATAAATCCTTTCCTCTCTATCCTAAAACCCTTTTCGTTTCGCTATCCCACTGTATTCCTTTTGTGATGACAAGTATATCAATAAAAGTTATTGGTATATAAGTCTATACAAAATCTATGCAGATGACAAGCGAAACGAAAACTCATTGCTTTACGTGTGTGTCTCGTCCGCTATCCCCTTCCCCTATCCCCCTCCTACATCCTCCCCCCATCCCTCTAAACCCTACCCCCCTCCCCCCCACCGATGACGTAATGTCATTCGGCTACATCCTCCCCTCCTCGCACTCTTGGCTTCTCGCCAAGAAACTATTCACGGAGTTACATAACTCCCCGTCTCACCCTCTCCCTCCCCCTCCCCCCTCCACCCTTCGTGGTCTCACCCTCTCCCTCCCCCTCCCCCCCTCCACCCTTCGTGGTCTCACCCTCTCCCTCCCCCTCCCCCTCCACCCTTCGTGGTCTCACCCTCTCCCTCCCCCTCCCCCTCCACCCTTCGTGGTCTCACCCTCTCCCTCCCCCTCCCCCTCCACCCTTCGTGGTCTCACCCTCTCCCTCCCCCTCCCCCTCCACCCTTCGTGGTCTCACCCTCTCCCTCCCCCTCCCCCTCCACCCTTCGTGGTCTCACCCTCTCCCTCCCCCTCCCCCTCCACCCTTCGTGGTCTCACCCTCTCCCTCCCCCTCCCCCTCCACCCACCCTTCGTCGCCTCAAAACCTGTTTTGGCGGCCGCCTGCCACACCTTGTAGCAAAGTTTCTCTGCTCCCTCAATTCTACGATTCATTCGTATTTATTTATTCTTCAAAATCTCTCTCTCTCTCTCTCTCTCTCTCTCTCTCTCTCTCTCTCCTCTCTCTCTCTCTCTCTCTCTCTCTCTCTCTCTCTTCTTTCCCGAAATATAACGTAAATATTATTGTTTATAACTTAATTATTTCAATGGCGATTTCCTTTTTATAATTATAATAGTTGGATTTGTACATATATCACCTATTGACAACCAGCATAACAGTATCCTCCCCTACCCTATCCCTCCCTCTCTCTCTCTCTCTCTCTCTCTCTCTCTCTCTCTCTCTCTCTCTCTCTCTCTCTCTCTCCCATTCACTTACTCGAGAATTAGCGTAAAATATTTTGCTGGTTTTTTATTTTTGCTTTTCAATAAATGTCATTTTTGTTCCAGTTTTCGATGTTAAATATTTTGTCAATTAGTTAGTAATAATCCCCTAGTCTACCTCTATAATGATTTCTATCTTTCCCCCTCCTTTCCCCCTTCTTTTCCCCCTTTTCCCCCTCTAATTTCGCGATTTTAACGTAAAATTTTTGCTCTTACAGCCACTACGTAGTCTAAAAATATTGTCTTTCGATCTCCTTTGTAAAAGTTATTCTGAATTTCCCTTCCCTCCTCCCCCTCCCTCTTTTCCCCCCTCTCCTCCCTTTGATCTAACGTAAATGTAAGGTTTTTCTTTTCTTTTATTTTATTTGTATATTAAGTTTAGTCGCCTATCGACAACAGTCATGAGCATCCCCTCCCTTTCCCCCTCCCCCTCCCTTCCCCCTCCCTCTGTGCTATTACGTAATACCATCTTAACTCTCGTACTAAGTGTCTGAGCTTTTCTCTGCTTTTACACAATCACTTGCTATTCCCTGTCGCCTCCCGACTCCCTCCCTCCTACACTCCCTTAGCTCCCTCCCTCCCTTCTCCTCCCTCCCTTACTCTTCGCTCTACAACGTAATATCAACGCCATCTTTTATTCTAGAACAGTGTTACTTAAAGTGTGGTCCACGGACCCCCAGGGGTCCGTGGAATATTCCAAGGGGTCCGCAGGATAATTTTTAGTATTGATTTCAGTCAAATTTTCGGCCAAAACGTCCTAAATTCCTATTTTTGTAGCACCAAATCCTGATGGCTTTTTACAGTGGCTAAGTCACATTGGGATGGAAGTAATTTAAGTAATGCCGCCTTCCTCCCCTGGGGTGAAATCCTCAACGAAATTCCGAAAAAGACAAACACAAAAGAACATCTTTATAGAAGGCAGTGGTGTTTAAGTTTTGGCAATATTGTACTGACTGATGCCCGGTGGTGCGGCCACCCGCCACATATCAGTTGACGTTAAGGCTGCTGTGAGGAACACACGGCAGTTGCTTGTGCTCCTCTTTGTAGGTAAGAAAATCATATGGATGCTTATGACAACATACTGATTTTTTATATGCCATTTGTTAAACGTTATTACCTACCTTTTTGAGATTAGAATTTCGAATACTAGACCTCATGACCTCGCCAAGTTACTTACAGGATAAACATCAGAAGACAGCCTAGCTTACTTTTTACCATCAGGATAATGGATCTGTGGCTCAAGACAAGCTCACTTACAAAGAAAAAAACTGAATTCCAGAACAACAACCAAGACAGCACTGGCCTTAAAGAAGAAAGAAACGATGCTAACAGTGCAACTCAGCTCAAGCTACTGGAGGCAGGCACAGATGCCATGGATGAAGGGAACACCGCTGACACAAACCAAAGCAGTACAGATGCCTCGGTTACCACTGTAGGGCACGAGCAAACACACCAAGAAACAGCCAAAAAGAAGCGTAAATACTGCAGTGATTACTTGAAACTTGGATTTTTTTGGCAAGGCAACGGTGAGGATCCTATTCCACAGTGTGTTTTGTGCTATGAAACATAAGCTAATGAGGCTGAAACCCTCAAAGCTCAGAAGACATTTCGAGTCCAGACATAAGGAATATGTGGGAAAACCCATAGAATTTTTTCAAAGAAAATGTAATGAACTTGATATTCACAGAAAAAAGGAAGCTTCATCTTTTTTTACACCTGGAGAAAATGCAAAGGCCACTGAATCTTCATACAAAGTGTCGTTATCAATTGCAAAAACAGGAAAGGCGCATTCCATAGGCGAGACTTTGGTCAAACCAGCAGCCAAGATAATGACAGAGATCATGCTTGGAGAAAAGGCTAGTAAAGAAATAAACAAGATACCTTTGTCCAACGACACTGTCAAGAAAAGGATAACGTCAATGGCTGAAAATGTGAAAGTTCAGCTGGTGTCACAATTACAGCAGAGTCTGTATTTTTCACTACAGCTGGACGAGTCCACAGATATAGGGAACGAGGCAAATCTTTTGTGCTTTGTTAGGTACATTTACTGTGGGGAAGTACATGATGAATTTCTTTTCTGTCATCCTCTTCCTACAAACACAACAGGAGAGGCTATCTTTAATGTAGCTAACGATTTTATTGTCCAAAAGGAACTCTCCTGGTCGCGATGTGTTGGAATCAGCACAGATGGTGCAACTGCGATGACTGGTAAACTAAGGGGCCTAGTGAGTCGGGTAAAAAGCATTGTACCACAGGTAAAGGAAACACATTGATGCATTCACCGTGAAAAACTTGCTGTGAAACATATGCCTACCTGTCTTAAAACAGTTCTGGAAGAGGCAGTAAAAATTGTCAATTTCATCAAAGGGAAAGCACTGAACACCCGCTTATTTACAGTTTTGTGTGAAGAGATGGGAAGCGCACACACAAAACTCCTTTACCATACAGAGGTTCGCTGGCTGTCACGGGGAAAAGTTCTTTCCCGTCTCTTTGAACTTCGTGAGGAAGTACAAATTTTCTTGTATGAACGTCATGACCTCTATAATCGAATGCATGACACCCAGTGGCTCACAAAACTGGCATACCTGTCTGATATTTTCATGCGACTGAAACTCAGCAGACTGAAGCCAGATATTCCAACAGTAGTGAGGCAGCAAAAACAGTATCATTCATCGCATTAAGTATGGTTGTGAGATATGAGGAGGAAGCGTTGCTGTTAAGTTCATGAAAATTTGTATGCAAAATTATCAATGTTGTGGAAATTATGTTAAGCAAAATATGAACATTTATGTTGAAGATAAGCCATTAATAAATAATTCAGTTGTAATTTCAGTATATTATGACCTGCAAACACTTTCAAACTCAAGAGGAAAATTATAATAATAAAGGGTCCGCTACATGAGTAATTTTAATAAAAGGGGTCCGCTGCACAAAAAAGTTTAAGAAACACTGTTCTAGAACATTCCATTGTTCTCCCGCCTAATTTCCCTCGTGTTCACGGCGCAGCTCAATTCTTTCCCGCATAAATTGAACACATTTCCTTCGGTCTTAGATATTTCTATGATTGAACACATCTCTTTCTAGACACAATCTTCCTTTCTATTTATAATTAAGCAACCAATCTTTTTCTAATTTTATTCGCCAACTCTATCTTTAATTATAAACTCTTTTACTATTAAATTCCTTCTAACTTTTTGCTAGTACCCTCCCCCTTGACTAGCACTCCATCTCTAGACCTATGACTATTCCTTAAGCTTTCCCTTGGGATGATTTAAGCCCTTCTTCTGTCTCTAACTTTATTGCTTTTTTCTCCTTCCCATGACCTTCTACTTTCTTGGGACTTCCTGCTATAACACTTTTTCTTTTACTAGATAGACTGTCTATCAAAATATCCTTTATTAGGGATAGTGTATGCCCTTTTTTCTGCCTCTGACTACATTACTTTTCCCTCCTTCCCACGACCTATTGCTTCCCTGGGACTTTCTGCTTTAACACTTTCTCTCTCACTTGATAGACTCTGTCTATCACAAATTTTCCTTTTCGTGGACCTAAAAAGGAGCCTCCCTACCGGATTTCTTTTCTCCGTTGTCATGCCTGTCAATCTCTCCCTTTTTCCCTTGTTACTTTGATTAGTAGTAGCTAGAGGGACCTGTCCCTCATTCAGTTATACGGGCCTTAATTTGGAATCTGCTTGCAGTTTCCAGCCCGTGGGATGCTGGGTGAATAGCCTTTACCCCCACCTAGGAACAACCAAAATCCTAGGCTGCTGAATGAGGATAAGCAGTTCAGTCGAAACTACTACTACTTTTTGGCCTTACATCAATTTGCTTCGGCTATCTAAATCTAACGTAGATTAAACATTAAACTTTAAAGTAATAAAATCACTTTTTAATTGAATCCCTTTTCTCTAACATCAATTACTCTTACCCTATTCAAGTTACAAGTTCTCTTATACACATATAACGCTCTACGATTCAAATTACATTCTTTTCCGGGCTGCCCACAGGCAAGAGCCCGGGTCTTACACAAGGTAAGGCAATCTATACAGACAGACAGACAGATGTTGGAGGTGATGTCACACCACAAACGTCACCAACGGAGGACCACATTCATTAGGTGTTGGAGCATCAACCCAAAGTAGACGAGGATACATTTTTTATGAAAAAAAAAAAAAAAAACTCCAAACGTAAAATGTTATAATTATTTACAGTACTCTTAAGTTTCGTTTGATTTTGATTTAAAAAGAAAAGAAAAAAAAGACATGAACTACAGAGGTACTCAGTAAAGAGCAGCAGTCATATTTTGCTCTTAAACTCCACTGCCTAATTTCACTTCGATGTATTTTGTTTTCAAAATCTATTGGATTTATCCTTGGGTCACATACCATACCCCACAGGTCCACCAAGTTTCCTTTGAATAGCTTCAATAGTTTTGGCTTAACGTCATTCACAAACAAATAACAAACAGATAATATATGTAGCATATTACCACAAAGAATATCACATAATCATATACATTTATTCATATTTTAGAATTAAAAAATTTAACATGATATTTTGCAGTAGTCGAAAAAGATGTTTATTTGTTATAAAAGTATTTTAATATTTGGTTCATTTATATATATTTGTTTATATATATATATATATATATATATATATATATATATATATATATATATATATATATGCGTGTGTATATATATATGTATATATATAATATATATATGTATATATATATATGATTATAAATAAATATATATATATATATATATATATATATATATATGAATATAATTATATATATAAATATATATACACACACACATTATATATATATATATATATATATATATATATATATATATATATATATATATATATATATATATATATATATATATATATATATATAGAAGCAGCAAATACGAATAAATATAATGTAACAAAAGAGAAAAAGTTGAAGGGACCAAATATAGTCTAGGAAATTGGCGGGAAGTTGCATGGCCATGCGTCTGTGGTATCGGTTGATGGCGTTTCAATTTCAGTGGTCAATCTGTACTTATTTGTCGGACGTGTGAATGTCCTGTTTTATTGTGGTACCAATTATGATACATTATACATTTTGCATGATCTTATATTCATTATGTATAACCAGTAATAGGTTTTAAACGAGATATTAAGTGTAGACCAACTTTTCGGTGTGTGTGTGTGTGTGTGTGTAGGCCACTTCGAATTTCTAAGGCTGTCAGGCAAATCCTCTTAAGTTTTTAAAATATAATTTTTAATTGTTCAACGTAGATGTATTGATTGAGAGCTTTTATCTATGTGGCCCTGTTCATTACGCTCAACTGAACGAATTTATTTGAACAGGAAAGGGAAACCTAATGAATACGTAGGTTAGACCCATGTGTACAAACACACACACACACATACAAATTTCAGGTTCAAACAGGGTGTTGAACACATTCCATTCATATGTGAGACTCATTCCTCTTAACTAAGAAATATGCAGTCCTTGGAATGACATTATAATCAAGTAAATTATTATTAATATTATTATTATTATTATTATAAAATTCCCAAGTGACTGTGGTTCGATTTGGTCTCAGAATAACCTGTATTTCCAAAGCACTCGATCTGGGGGCCTCTCTCTGTTCATCCTCGGAGTTGAGCGATATTTTCACACTATTTCGTTCAATGAAATAAGTAATTTTCCTCTGAATTGAGCGATAGTTTCATATTGCTTCGTCCCTTGGAAGGACTTCGAGGTTTTTAGGTGCCAAGTTCCAGGATATGGTAATTGCCTATTAGTGGATATATATATATATATATATATATATATATATATATATATATATATATATATATATATATATATATATATATATATATATATACAAAATAGCTACAACACCAGCAACAAATGCAGTTCCCTGCAGGACTAAGGCCTCAGACATGACTTGAGTCACATCTGGTGTTTGGCCAATTTTCATAGAAGAAAAGTTGTCTACTTTTTGAGGAGAATTTTGGGGTAGCAAATGTTTCTCTGATGAACATAAGTGTTTTTATAGTTTATTTATGAAATAACTGTTTGGATGCTGTTACTATTTTTTTAAAGGGGAGGGACACTCCAAAATCAAACCATTGTTCTCTAGTCTTGGGTAGTGTCATAGCCTCTGTACCATGGTCTTCCATTTTCTTGGGTTAGAGTTCTCTTGCTTGAGGGTGCATTTGGGCACACTTCTATCTAGTTTGTCTTCCTCTTGTTTTTTTTTTTATTGTTTATATAGAAAATATTTATTTTAATGTTATTACTATTCTAAAATATTTTATTTTTTCTTGTTTCCTTTCCTCATTGGGCTATTTTCCCTGTTTGGGCCCCTGGGCTTATAGCATCCTGCTTTTCCAACTAGGGTTGTAGCTTAGCATTTAATAATAATAATGATAATAATAATAATATTTCATTAATTGTTAATCATTTCTTATACCATTTCTTTATCTCCTTATTTCCTTTCCTCACTGGGCTATTTTTCCCAGTTGGAACCCTTGGGCTTATAGCATCTTGCTTTTCCAACTAGTGTTGTAGCTTGGCTAATAATAATAATAATAATAATAATAATAATAATAATAATAATATCGACATCAAATGCAGCCGTTTCTAATCCAGTTCAGGACAAAGACCTCAGACATGTCCTTATTCATATGTTGGGTTTGGCCAGTTCAAGGCTGGTAGTACGGTACGGTACGGAATGTTTTTACGTACTCCGTACCTGGCTAAAATACCGTACCGTAATTTCGTACCGTACTATCAATAATATTTTCGTACCGTACAGTACGGAAAAAATACCGTACCGTAATTCCGTACCTTTACCGTACTAATATGGCTGCTGCTGCTAATGATATTTGTAGTAATATTTAATACTGTTCCTTTGTTTTTAATACAAGACCAAGAGTATTCACTTTTGGATTCATAAAACATGTTTTGCCATGAAATTATACCCTATATTTAGTACATGAAATATAGTGTATGAAATATTATTAAAAATATTTCCCAGTATTATGACTCTTTGGATAATAATAATAATATTGTTGAAACCACCACTTCCTCTTTTAAGGATGTTATTATAAAAAAAATATACAATAATCTAACCATTAATAGAACTTAAAAGCAGTGCCTGATGTTACCATGTAATAAAATAAACTAATTTTTTTCTTAACCCTCAAAAGTTACGATGTAATAAAATAAAATAAATCTTTTTTTCTCGACATTGATAAACTAAAGTTACGATGTAAGAAAATAAATTAAAATTTTTTTCCTAACATTCATAAACTAAAGTTAAGATGTAATAAAATAAACTAAATCTTTTTTCTCGACATTGATAAAATAAAGCTTGTAGCCTAGGCTATAGGAAAATACCTTCCAATAGCAACTTCTTTTAACCAAACATAAGAGTTCAAATTGATTATGTATTGCATCTTAGAAACATAATGGCATCTATTATATCATCCTTCATGCCTAATCTTAGTTCATCCAAAATGTATCTTAACCCTGAGAATATAAAATACCTTAGTATTCTACAAGTGAAATTTTTTTTAGTCCAGTCAATTGCTGGTGTCCAAATATGCATTAACAGTAATTGCGTAGTGATAGATATCCAAGCCTAAGGTAAGGTAAGGTACGGTACGGAATTTGCCTATTTTTTTCGTACTTGAACCGTACCGTACCTTGGTAAAATTACCGTACCGTAATTCCGTACAGTACTTATAGGCTAAATATCAACCGTACCGTACCGTACTCCGTACCGTACCGTACCGTACACCAGCCTTGGGCCAGTTTTCATCACCCGCTGGCCAGTGTGAATTAGTGATTATAAATAATTCAGGAATTACCTTCTATGGTATTCCTTACTGACAGAAGTTGGAATTTTTTAATATTAAGATGAAGTCAAAGCCAATTGACGGGAAGTAAAGGAGGGAAATTTCGGTGTATGATGAATTTGAAATCGACAACATCTAATAATATAAAGCCAGAAGTAGTTGAAATGTTTTTAAGCTTAAACCTTTTATCATTCTATTTACGATCTTCAAATGCAGAATAAACAAACAATAATAACGAGGAATATTTCAATAAATGTAAGAAAAACTTTGCACATCATTTTAACGGTGTAGGCTAGAGTACTGCAGGTTGCATGAGAACATAGGCCTAGTTAGTCGTGTTTGAGTGAACAATAACTTATTTTTTTCCTATAGTCTATCTGTTCCATTTAATATGACGGAAAAGTCAAATTGCAATATGTCATAGATAAAAGTAATTGTAATTTTAGTGTGTATCCAGTTACCTGGAGTAAGCTGTTCTTGCCCTTACGATGCCAAACAGTAAGGGTCATTTCATTCTTTTTTTCTACAATAGTATACGTCTTTTTAACCGAAGAATTTTCGTTCAGTTTGATTAGGCGTCAGCTTCGTTTTTGAAACTTGGATTTAATGTCGTTAATTATAACTTTATTTGAGAATTTTATGCTTTATTTAAGCGTAGGCCTAAGTGACTTGATTTGCAGATGCATATTTCCTGCCTATAACCGTAAAACTTTTACAATGATGTAATTATGTAGAGTCGAAGTTAGAATTAAAGACATTCGAACACAAAATACGTCTACTTCGTGATTATGTAAAACTAGGCCTACGCCATTGTTTCTTATGTACATTTCCTATAGTATTTGAATATTTTGAGCATAATTACCAATACCCATTGTCTATGAGTATACATGAAACCTATTTAAGTGTGTGTGCGTGCATAAGTGTAGACACGAAAGTCTAAGCAGAGTCTCTCTCCCTCTCTAAAAGCTAGGGTAGGGGAGGTATGGGGGACGAGAGGGGGAATGCAACAGAAGCTTCGAGAAAAGGAAGAGAGGGGACAGACTGCATATGTGCGTGTGAGCGGCCATGGCGGTTAGCTACACTCGACGGTTATAGAGGAAGAGAGAGAAAGAGAGTAATGAGACAAGATCGAATAGTTGAAAATGCAGGGGGTTGTAATGCAGGAAGGGGGAAGTACAGTGTAGAGAGAGATATAGGAACAATAAAGGAATGTAACGAAAGGATAAATTTCCGAAAGAAGAGTGAATATGAGCGAAAGGGTGTTATGCAATTAAGCGGTGTGAGAGGGGAGTTTCAAGTGTAGGACGTAGAGGCGAACGACAGACAAAGCGGAAGCAAAGAATGAGAGGGAGTACGGTGACCGGGGAGGGAGGGAGGGAGGGATTTGAGAGGGCGAGGGGAGGAAGGAGACAGCATTCTGACCTAACTTATATACCAATATATTAAACAATACAATTGTGGAATTAGCGTTGTGAGAGGGATATTTTATGATGGAAGAAAGTTTTTTTTTTTTTTTTCATCTTAAGCACGAGAGAATCTGAAGGAAATTAGCAATATAGATTGAGACAAAGGATACTTTACACTTCCCTGATTAATTGGGTTTGCACAAGGATAGGGCTCCATGTGGGATAGGATAGGGAAATGGATAGGCAGGGATAAGGAATTTCTGTAGAGCGTGCTTGTGTAAAGGGAATAGGTAGGGAATGGAGGGGTGAGGTATGTGTGCTGTATGGGATAGGAAGGATAGGCGGCATAGGCTATCCTTAATGGATAGAGAAGGATAGGTTTTGCCGTGTTGATTGTGAACGTAGCATGCCATATCAGCGAGATGAGGATGTGAAAGAGATTGGTTACATCAGAGATAATAATATTAATGATAATAATAATAATAATAATAATAATTATTATTATTATTATTATTATTATTATTATCATTATTAATATTTTTATCGGAAAAGCAGGATCCTATAAGCCTAGAGGCCCCAATAGGGAAAATAGCCGAGTGAGGAAAGGAAACACGGGAAGATAAGATATTATGAGAACAGTAACATTGAAATAAGTATTTCCTATATAAACTATAAAAACTATAACAAAACAAGAGGAAGAGAAATAAGATAGAATAGTGTGCCCGAGTGTACCCTCAAGCAAGAGATTGGTTATATCAGAAAGATGATAATGTGAAAGAGATTGGTCATATCAGCGTGATAATAATGTGAAAAAGAGGGATTATATATTTTGAAATCATACTCATTGGGAATAACATTTTCCTGCTAATTAAAGTAATAAGTTTGTGTGGGTATTGGCCTATGCAAAATTCTTGAGTTTGCGTGAATAATTAAATAGACAATTTAACTAAAGAATATAGGAGAGAAGAATGGGAGACTTAATGTGGATAAGGGGAATAGATATAAGATAAAGAAGGGATAGGGAGAGGGTAGGTTAAGAACAGGGACAAAAGTTAATGAAACTTTAAGTGCAAATGCCTTAGATTCACCCCTAGACCTATGTTAGTGTAATTGTGAATAACAATTGTACCGATAGATTTACAGGGTAAACTTGTAGATTGTACAAGATAATAAGGAAAGTTTTTAATATATTATAAAAGAGCGGGATATGTAAATTTGAAGTGTATTAACGTTATGGTGTATCTGTGTAGGCCTACAGCTGTAGTATGCCTACAGTGTCTTTGTCTCTGTATTTGAATTGTCTCTTTATGCAACCTGTTATGTTTTGTGTTTTCTTTTCAGCTTTTATGTTTTATTTGGTGAACTTCAAATCCTTGCTGATGATAATACAGAGAGAGAGAGAGAGAGAGAGAGAGAGAGAGAGAGAGAGAGAGAGAGAGAGAGAGAGAGTAGGAGGCCCACGATAAATAATATATATAGTATATCAATCAATTTTTATGATTTTGTCCAAAACGCCTCCTAGTTCTTACACCCTTCCCCAAACTATACAGAGAGAGAGAGAGAGAGAGAGAGAGAGAGAGAGAGAGATCCAATTATCAATTATTACATTCCCTAAGTCTTAACAGATGACGCATGAATATACAGATATCAAAATATAGTTCATTCAGGTGCTCTCTCTCTCTCTCTCTCTCTCTCTCTCTCTCTCTCTCTCTCTCTCTCTCTCTCTCAACACATATTCGACTGATGAAATTCTTAGCAAAAGCTTACATTTGATGAATTGATACAAATTTACCAAAAAAGTTGGCCTACACTTACTATTATTATTAGCTAAGCTATAACCCTAGTTGGAATAGCAGGATGCTATAAGCCCAAGGGCTCCAACAGGGAAAATTAGTCCTGTGAAGAAAGGAAATAAGGAACTAGATAAATGATATGAAAAATAACGAACAATTAAAAAAAGTGACATCAAAACATATTTTAATTATAAACTATAAAGACTTAGGTCAGTCTGTTCAACATAAAAACATATTTAAATTCCTGTCATGAAGGGCAGAGGCAAGGGACAGTGACATTGCCGTATCATGCAGAACAATGCCCTACATACTGGCCATATTACATCTGATCAACGCCCAAGCCCCCTCTCCGCCCAAGCTAGGACCAAAGAGGGCCAGGCAATGGGTGCTGATGACTCAGAAGATAGAGCTATAGGCTCCCCAGAACCCACCATCCCTAGCTCACAAGGACGGTAAGGTTGCAGTGACCAAAGGGACTGACGATTTTGATTGGGACTCGAACCCCAGTCCAGCAGAACACCAGAAGGAACGTTTCCAATAGGTGAGTGCAACCCTTATTCAGCAAATTGACGTGAATTAATTTCTGTTTTATTTTAGATATAGTTATTAATTCCTTCAAACTAAGATCATGACCAACAGGTGGTTTGGCGTCTAGGTGGTATGTTGGCCAGGCCACTCACTGTCCATCCGTTGTGATACCACATTGGATACCTCTCTGGTTACGACTCATTTTTTCCTTTGCCTACACATACACACATACACCGAATAGTCTGGCCTATTCTATACACGTTTTCCTTTGTCCTCATACAACACTGAGATTACCAAACAATTCTTTTTCTCTTAAGATGTTAACTACTGCAATGTAATTGTTCAGTGACTACTTTCCTCTTGGTAAGGGTAGAAGAGACTTTAGCTATGGTAAGCAGCTCTTCTAGGAGAAGGACACTCAAAAATCAAACCATTGTTCTCTAGTCTTGGGTAGTGCCATAACCTCTGTACCTTGGTCTTGCATATTCTATCTAATTTCTCTTCCTCTTGTTATTTTGAAGGTTTTATAGTTTATACAGTATATGAAAGATTTATTTCAATGTTATTATTCTTTTCCTTTATGTCATTTCCTCACTTGGATATTTTTCTTGTTGGAGCCCTTGGGCGTATAGCATCAAACGGATGTAGCTTAGAAAGTAATAATAATAATAATAATAATAATAATAATAATAATAATGATAATAATAATACCCACAAGGTCTTGGTGGCTAAGTCACAAGGTTTACCGAATATGATTTGTGCCGGGGAACACTTTAGTAATGAAATAACATACCAGGGTTATAAATGTAAAGTTTGTGTGTAGAGAGAGAGAGAGAGAGAGAGAGAGAGAGAGAGAGAGAGAGAGAGAGAGAGAGAGAGAGAGAAATATGGCATGCAAATATGTATTGAAAAATCAAATAAAAGTCAAAATCGATTATTGCATATTATGACTCTTCTACATTTACGCTGGAAAAGTAATTTTAAAGGCTCCGCTCTCGCTTCAGTCATGATAGAAAAAAATCCCAATGTACAATAACAGGCTAATGTTCACACCATAAATCTCCTGCCAGAACTTTTATGAAATGAGTCTTACAAGGAACGAGAATAGGGCTAGGTTGTCACCCGGAAGTGACCCACAGATACATCGCCCTAACTCTGTGGACATGCAAGGGCTACCGCATCGTGAGCGAGTGCGGCTAAAGATGAGAGCTCGAGAACTACGAGTAGGAACCTTAAATGTTGGTACAATGACAGGAAGAGGGCGGGCAATAGCTGACCTAATGAAAACAAGACGAGTAGATATTCTGTGTGTACAGGAGACAAGATGGAGAGGTAACAAAGCGAGGGAACTTGGGGAGGGGTATAAGATGTTCTATAGCGGAGCAAATAAAGAAAGTAGGAATGGTGTTGGAATAATTCTGTCAAGTGAAATGAAGAAGGAAATCGTTGAAGTAAATAGAAGAAACGATAGGATTATTTGGGTCAGGCTGATGGTTGAAAATTGTACTGTTAACATCTTTAGTGCATATGCACCCCAGTCAGGATGCTCAGATGAAGAGAAAGATCACTTCTGGTCAGACTTAGAGGAGGAGATGGAAAAGGTACCAGCAGATGAAAGATGCCTTGTCGGGGGAGATCTGTATGGGCATGTAGGCCAGAATAACCATGTGATCAGCCGTATACATGGGGGGTATGGCTATGATGAAAGAAATGCAGAGGGTGAGAGAATTGTTGATTTTGCTGTGGCCAAGGATATGGTACTGGCGAACACTTTTTTCACCAAGCGGCAAGAACATCTAGTTACGTACAAAAGCGGCGGAAGGTCCAGCCAGATAGATTACTTGATGTATAAGAGGAAAGATTTGCGCGAGGTAAAAGATTGTAAGGTCATACCAGGAGACCATGTGAGTGTGCAACATCGTTTGGTAGTGATGGACTTGGTTATGGAAGTTGAACAAATAAGGAAGAAAAAAATGCAGGGGCCAAAAAGGATTAAATGGTTTAAGCTGAAAGATATTGAACTTTGTAGGCAGTTTAAAGAAAAAGTATTAGAGGAACTAACTCAGGAAATTGAGGATGTTGATGAATGGTGGAATAGAACGATGGAGATAATACTGCGGGTTGCTAGAGAAATACTGGGTGAGAGTAGTGGTAAGATGTTCGAAAATAAGGAAACGTGGTGGTTCAGTGAAGAAGTGAAGGATGCAACAAAGCAAAAGAGAGAAGCAAAGAAAAGGTGGGAGGGGACCCAAATGGAAGAGGACTGGATGGCCTATAAGGAAGCAAATAAATTAGCAAAGAAAATTGTAGCAATTGCTAAGGATAGAGCATATGATCAGCTTTACAAAGAGCTAGATACCAAGGAAGGGAAAGGAAAGATCTTTAAACTAGCACACATGAGAAATAAGAATACCAAGGATATAACACACATAAGACAGATTAAGGATAAGGATGGAAATATACTGAGAAATGAGAGAGACATAATAAAGAGATGGGAAGAATATTTTGAGGCCTTACTGAATGAAGAAAATGAAAGATTTCTAAGAGGAGACGGACACACAAATTGTGGACCAGTCACAGAAATAACAAAAGCTGAGGTTAGAGGGGCACTGGGAAAGATGAAAAATGGTAAAGCTGTGGGACCAGATGGCATACCTGCAGAAGCCTGGAAGGCTCTTGATGAGGAAGGAATTGACATATTGTGGCAGTTAATGAAAAAGATTATGGAAAGTAAGACAATACCCGAAAAATGGAGGGAAAGTATATTAATCCCAATATTCAAAGAGAAAGGGGACATACAGTGTTGTGAAAATTATCGAGGAATAAAACTCATGTCACATACACTGAAGGTATTTGAAAGAATTATGGATGAAAGATTACGGCAGCAAGTTTCCATCGGTAGACAGCAACTAGGATTCATGAAGGGGCTTAGTACTGTGGATGGTATTTTCGCTTTGAGACAAATTATGGAAAAGTACAGAGAGAAGCAAAAGGTCTTGCATATGGCCTTTATAGACCTAGAGAAGGCATATGACAGAGTACCACGACAGGAAATATGGAGATGTCTCAGGGAGAGAGGAGTGATGGAGAAGTATGTCAGAATGATCAGGGAGATGTATAAAAATGTAAAAACCAGCGTCAGATCTACAGTTGGAAGAACAGAAAATTTCCAAGTTGGAGTTGGGCTACATCAGGGATCTGCTCTAAGCCCACTCCTGTTTAACATCGTCTTGGATGTGTTAACAGAGGATGTCAGGGAGGAGCCACCATGGTGTCTGCTCTATGCAGATGATATAGTCTTGGTAGCCGAGAACAGGGAAGAACTGGAGGGGAAACTAGAAAGATGGAGATATGCCTTGGAGAGTAGAGGTTTAAGAATAAGCAGGAAGAAGACAGAGTATATGACAACCGAGATGGATGGCGACCAGCAAACAACAATCAAATTAGGCGGAGGAAATATCAAAAGGGTTCATAAATTCAAGTACCTTGGTTCAGTGATCGACAATGGGGGGAACATGGAAGAGGAAATTAACAACCGGATTCAGTGTGGTTGGAACAACTGGAGGAGGGTGTCTGGTGTCATATGTGATAGGAAAGTCCCTATAAGATTGAAGGGCAGAGTGCACAAGGCAGTGGTCAGACCAGCAATGACATATGGATTGGAAGCAGCACCCCTAAAGAAAACAGAGGGTAGAAAGTTGAACGTAACCGAGATGAGGATGCTTAGGTGGATGAGTGGAGTAACCAAAAAGGACAGGGTTAGAAATGAACATATTAGGGGTACAGTAAAAGTCACTGAGGCATCAAAGAAAGTGCAAGAGGCAAGGTTAAGATGGTATGGCCACCTGATGAGAAGAGAAGGGCAACACATGGCAAGAGAAGTGATGGACGTGGAGGTGGATGGAACACGAAGGAGAGGAAGACCTAAGACCAGGTGGAGAGATTGCATTAGAGATGATATGAGGGAGAAGGGAGTATGGGAGGAAATGACACAGGACAGAGGGAGATGGAAGAGACTCATTAGAAACGGCGACCCCGAATAGGGATAAAGCTGGGAAGAAGAAGAAGAAGAAGTTCACACCATAAATATATTTCCCAGTATCACTGAATATAATATTCCTATAGAATTATGCTTTTTCCTTATATTTATAATTTTGCCGAGACACTGATCAGACCGAAGGGGTGAACACCCCAGCACCTAGACCGAACTGAAACTGAATCGAGACTTGGAGCGTGAATATTTAAGCATTCAAAATATCACTTTCTCGGGTTCAAATCATAATAATCATTATTACAAGCTAAACCAAGCTACAACACAAGTTGGAGAAGCAGGATGCTATAAGCCTAGGGACTCTCATATATTCTCATAGGGTCAATTTCTTTTGATCTATGTTTAAAACGTTCCTCTAGACCAGTATATATATATATATATATATATATATATATATATATATATATATATATATATATATATATATATATATATATATATATATATATATATATATATATGTGTGTGTGTGTGTGTGTGTGTGTAACGAATGCAGTTGTTTCTAGTCCACTACAGGACAAAGGGCGCAGACATGTCCTTAATCAAATCTGGGATTTGGACATTTCCCTCACCACGCTGTACACTGCGGATGGTGATGGTGGGAGACCGAAGCCTGATATTAATATTCCAAAATCAGAATGAGATAAAATACATATCAAAACAGAATATCATTTTGGATCTGGAAAACAACTTTTTGTCGTATGGTTGGAGAGAGAGAGAGAGAGAGAGAGAGAGAGAGAGAGAGAGAGAGAGAGAGAGAGAGAGAGAGAGAGAGAGAGAGACTTTATCTCCTAACTGGTTTTTTTTTTCAGTTGGGATAGCTGCAGAGAAAACCCCGTTATAGTG
>NC_090727.1:32770429-32775429 GCF_036898095.1 Palaemon carinicauda
ATGAAGTTGAATGGCTTTAAACAAGCACGAAATCTCTCTCTCTCTCTCTCTCTCTCTCTCTCTCTCTCTCATTACTAAGTATAAAACAAGTCTCCTTATAATAAGAATCAGTTGAAGAAGAGGAGACATCCCTTAGTCATAAAGGAGGATTTTCTAGCATGTAAGATGACTCCTCATTAACAACTGCCTGGCAATCTCCCGGACTGGGGTTCGAGACCCACTCAACCTTTATAGTTTCTTGTGGTGTCTGCAACCTCGCCATCCTTGCAAGCTAAGGATGGGGTGTTTGAGGGAACCTTTAGGTCTACCTGCTGAGTCATCATTAACCATCCCCTGGCCTTCCCTGGTCCTAGCTTGGGTGAAGAAGGGACTTGGGCGCTGATCATGTGTGTATAGGGTCAGGCTCTAGGGCATTGTCACTGTCTCCTGCCACTGTCATTCGTGAGTAACCTCTAAACACCGAGAGAAAAATAAGGTTTTTATATTTCTAGTATAAAATCAGCTAATCTCTTAAGGAAAGTACAGCCCTACTCTCTCTCTCTCTCTCTCTCTCTCTCTCTCTCTCTCTCTCTCTCTCTCTCTCTCTCTCTCTCTCTCTCATATCCAGAGACCTTTGTTTAGACTTCCGTCCTTACCCAAGCACACACATTCATGCACATACACAATTATGTTTTATGTTTACCTAAAGGCAAAGAATCAACGGATAATTGCATTTAAGAACAAAGGAATAGCAGACAAAGAGTTATCAAAGCCAAATGTAAATGGAAAGGCTAATGTTGTATGAGTCTTATTAAGGGAAAATGAAGGTGTTAGGAGGAGATTTGGCATCGCTGCTCATCGCTCACTCGAATCATACGGTTTTTTTTTAATATAAATATATATATTTTGTTCATAATGTGTCATTTCTATTATATCATTTGTATAATGTTTTTATTTATTATAGAATACAAATTTTCAAATATATTCAAAATTATAGACCTATTAAAGTCTATAGAAGCTGAAACATCAACAATCCTTTGTTGATGGTATCAGCCTTGCATAAACACACGCACGCACACACATTTACTGTTGCAAGTTGCTCCTTGCAACGGACCGTGGGTGTTAGTTGCAAGTTTCAATGTCCTCCTTTGAAGTCTCTAACCCTTTCCCAAGACCCCTTTATTTCTCCCAGTATGACCGTCCCATCCCCGCTTCTCCTCCTTCCCTTCCGTCTCTCTCCTATCCTATCCAACCCTGCCACTTCACTAGACTAACTGCAATAGAAATAATTATCGTTTCCGGATAATAATGCCCAGATTATTCAAATAAGAGAGGAAATTACATAGAAAATAATAGCGTAGGCCTACTGTAGTTTTACGTATCAAATCCATTCACTTTATCCGAATCGCGCTGTAGACGTATTTGGTGTTCGGTTATCTTCAATTCTAACTTCGACTCTGCATAAGTAGTTATCATATAAAAAGATAGGCGGTTTCAAGAATGGAATAGCCATATTCGAATCAAGTAACTAAGAAATACACTAAAATAAAGCACAAGTTACTAAAATAGAGCTATAATTTACAGATTTAAATTTAAATTTTAAAAACAAAGCCGATGCCAACTTAAATCAAACGATTGAACTCGGAGGCGAAAAATCTTTTGAGTTCGTTCGTCGTGTGCTTCTTTGGTGTTTAATCTCTCTCTCTCTCTCTCTCTCTCTCTCTCTCTCTCTCTCTCTCTCTCTCTCTCTCTCTCTCTCTCTCTCTCTCTCTCTCATTATTAATCATAAAGCAAGTCTCCTTTTAGTAAAAATCCGTTTAAGAAGAAACGTTCCTTAATCCTAAGGGAGGAAATATTGTTAATAGGACAGAGGCTGGTTTACAAGCAGTTTATGGAGTCTTGGTGCGAGACTATGTAGTCCCTCCCCTAAAAGATTGATAAGAGAGATTTTGTGTCATGATGAATGAGGTGCAATGTACAGGTTCCAAAGTAACTCTCCTCGTCCAGGGATAGAGGATAGGTATCTAGCCTCACCTCCTGACTCGTGCACACTCACACAGGCCTTATTACTACCTATCCTTTTGGCGCCTGTCCCTTACACATCACAACTTGGGAATGTCACGATTAAAAACCTTTGGGGAAAGACAATTAATTCAACACCTCTATTACTCTTGTTTACTGTCTGGCAATCTGCCAGACTGGCGTTCGAGACCCTATCAACCTTTATAGTTTCTTGTGGTGTCTGCAACCCCACCATCCTTGCGAGCTAAGGATGGGAGGTTTGAGGGAACCTATAGGTCTACATGCTGAGTCATGAGCCATTGCCTGGCCCTCCCTGGTCCTGGCTTGGGTGGAGAGGGGACTTGGGCGCTGATCATATGTGTAAAGGTCAGTCTGTAGGACATTGTCACTGACCTTTACCTGTGCCATTCATGAGCGACCTTTCAACGCTTAGAGGAAAATAAGGCTTTCATGATCCTGGCATCGTATTAGGCAGCTAAATATAGTAAAAGACACCCAAGCTCTCAAAGAGAGTATAGGCCTAGTCTCTCTCTCTCTCTCTCTCTCTCTCTCTCTCTCTCTCTCTCTCTCTCTTCTTAGACACAATTACATTTCATATATACCCATAAATATCGGATAATGCTATTCAAAAGCAAAGGAATTGCAGACAAAGTTATTAAATATGAGAGAGAGAGAGAGAGAGAGAGAGAGAGAGAGAGAGAGAGAGAGAGAGAGAGAGAGAGAATTAAATCCCATATATACCTTATAATGCTAAAGCGTAGTTTCTTGTTAGTCTCACTTGTTGCCAAATGTAAATGGAACGTCTTATGCAGTATCAGTGTTATTAAGGGAATTAAAGGTGTCAGGAGGAAATTTGGCAACGCTGCTCATCGCTCACTCGAATCATTCGGTTTTTTAATATAAATATTTCTATTTTGTTCACAATATGTCATTTATTGTTATTTTTATTATATTTACCTTCTATATAATGTTCATATGTATAATAAAATACAAATTTTCAAATATATTCAAAATCATAGACCTATTAAAGTCTAGAAAAGCTGGAACATTACGAATCCTCTGTTGAAGGTTTTAGCCTTGAACAAACACACGCACGCACACTCACATTTATAAAAGCAAGTTGCTACACACTAGTCCTTCCCGTACCCTATCAAGTCCCTCCCCTATCCTACACCATATCCTACACTTTCCCTTCTCCTCTTTCCTACCCTGACCCTCGGGTAATTATGCTCAAAATATTCAGATAGTAAAGGAAATGTACATAAAAACAATTACGTAGGCCTAGTTTTACTTAATCGGCAAGTAGACGTCTTTAGTGTTCGAATGTCTTTAATTTCAACTTCGAGTCTGCATAATTATATCATGGTAAAAGTTTTATTATATGGAATATGCATCTGAAAATCAAGAAACTTAAGCCTACTCTTAAATAAAGCACGAAATTCTCAAAAAAAGTTATGATTAACGACACTAAATGCAAGATTCGTAAACAAAGCCGATGCCAAATGAAATCGAACGAAAATTCTTCCGTTAAGAAGACGTATAGGCCTACCAGAAATGACCCTTACTCTCTGACATCGTAAGGGCAGAACAGCTTACTCCAGATAATTGGATACACACTAAAATGTTGTGTAATTATTTACCTTTTTACTAATTTCATTTATTATTAACTATAAACTATTTCAGCTTTACTTTTCCGTCATATTAAATGGAACAGTGAGATTGAGGAACAAAATAAGTATTATTGTTCAAAGAAACAAGCGCCAATAGCTAGGCCTATGTTCTCATGCAACCTGCAGCAACACACTACACCGCTTAAATGTTTTCTTAGGTTTTACTTACAATAATTATTTGATTATTTTTCGTTATTACTGTTCAAAAATAGAAAATTAAATTGAAAATTTTAAGCTTAAAACGAAGTTTTAACTACTGGTTTACTGTAGACTGTCATTCAATTGATCTTGACCAAGTGATATGTACACGAGTTGCTCTCTCTCTCTCTCATCTAATACTATCACCCCATTAACCCATTTCCCTCACCCCATTCACCCATTACCCTCACCCAATTCACCCATTACCCTCACCCAGTTCACCCGTTTCCTTCACCCCATTCACCCATTACCTTATTCACCCGTTTCCTTCACTCCATTCACCCATTACCCTCACCCTGTTCACCCATTACCCTCACACCATTAACCCATTACCCTCACCCAATTCACCCATTACCCTCACCCTATTCACCCATTACCCTCATCCCATTCCTCCATTACCCTCATCACATAAACCCATTTCCCTCACACCCATTTCCCTCACCCTATTCACCCATTACCCTCACACCATTAACCCATTACCCTCACCCTATTCACCCATTACACTCACCCCATTCACCCATTATCCTCATCACATAAACCCATTTCCCTCACCCTATTAACCCATAACCCTCACCCTATTTACCCATTACCCTCACCCCATTCATCTAATACCATCACCCCATTAACCCATTTCCCTCACCCCGTTCACCCACTACTCTCACCCTCTTCACTCATTACCCTTACCCAATTCACCCGTCTCCCTCACCCCATTCAGCCATTACCTTATTCACCCGTTTCCGTCACCCCATTCACTCGTTTCCGTCACCCCATTCACCCATTACTCTCAGCCTATTCACTCATTACCCTCACCCCATTCACCCATTACCCTTGACCCATTAATCTATCACCCTCACCCCATTCACCCATTACCCTCACCCTATTCACTTATGACCCTCACCCCATTCACCCATTACCCTCACCCTATTCACTTATGACCCTCACCCCATTCACCCATTACCCTCATGACATAAACCCATTTCCCTCACCCTATACACCCATTACCCTCGACCCATTAACCCATCACCCTCACCCAATTCACCCATTACCCTCACCCTAATCACTCATTACCCTCACCCCATTCACCCATTACCCTCATCACTTTTCATAAAATTACTACTAGTATATAGAAAT
>NC_090727.1:32782929-32799627 GCF_036898095.1 Palaemon carinicauda
CCGCAGGTGTTCTTTAGTAGTATGGGCGCGTGTGAGGGCGTCTGCAAATTCTCTGATAATGTATACCGAGATAAGGAAAGTCGTAGAGAAAGTCTGGAAGGAGTACGTGGTATCCATTTAGGCGTAAAAATCACAGGAAAACGTGATGCTCAGATCCAACCACACAAACTTTACATTTTTAACCCTGGTATGTTATTTCATTGCAAATGTCGGTATATTGTAGCTAAAGTGTTCCCTGGCACAAGTCATGTTCCGTAAACCTTATTATTATTATTATTATTATTATTATTATTATTATTACTTGCTAAGCTACATCCGTTGGATGCTATAAGCCCAAGGGCTGCAACAGGAAAAATATCCTAGTGAGGAAATGAAATAAGGAAATATACTACAAGAGATGTTTAAGAATAATAACATTGAAATAAATCTATCATAGAGAAACTATAAAACCTTCAAAATAACAAGAGGAAGAGAAACTAGATAGAATAGTATGGCCGAGTGTACCCTCAAGCAAGAGAATTCTACCCCAAGACAGTGGAAGACCATGATACAGAGGCTATGGCACTACCCAATACTAGAGAACAATGATTTGATTTTGGAGTGTCCTTCTCCTTGAAGAGCTGCTTACTATAGCTAAAGAGTCTCTTCTATCCTTACCAAGAGGAAAGTAGCCACTGAACAATTACAGTACAGTAGTTAACATCTTAAGAGAAGAAGAATTGTTTGGTAATCTCAGTGTCGTATGAGAACAAAGGAAAACGTGTATAGAATAGGCCAGACTATTCGGTGTATGAGTGTATGTGTAGGAAAAGGAAAAAATGAGTCGTAACCAGAGAGGGATCCAATATAGTACTGTCTGGCCAGACAAAGGACCCCATAACTCTCTAACAGTGGTATCTCAACGGATGGATAGTGAGTGGCTTGGCCAACATACCACATAAACGCCAAACCACCTGTTGGTCATGATCTTAGTTTAAAGGAAATAATGATTATATCTAAAACAGAAATTAATTCACGTCAATTTGCTGAAGAAGGGTTGCAGTCACCTATTGGAAACGCTCCTTCTGGTGTTCTGCTGGACTGGGGTTCGAGTCCCGATCAAAATTGTCAGTTCCTTTGGTCACTGCAACCTTGCCGTCCTTGTGAGCTAGGGATGGTGGGTTTGGGGGAGCCTATAGGTCTATCTGCCGAGTCATCAGTAGCCATTGCCTGGCCCTCCCTGGTCCTAGCTTGGGCGGAGAGGGTGCTTGGGCGTTAATCAGATGTAGTATGGTCAGTATGTAGGGCATTGTCCTGCTCGATAGGGCAAAGTCACTGTCCCTTGCCTCTGCCATTCGTGACAGGAATTTAAAATTTTTTTTTTATGTTGAACAGACTTGACCTAAGTCTTTTTATAGTTTATAAATGAAATATCTGTTTTGATGTCACTTTTTTCAATTGTTCGTTATTTTTCATATCTTTTATCTAGTTCCTTATTTCCTTTCTTCACAGGACTAATTTTCCCTGTTGGAGGCCTTGGGCTTATAGCATCCTGCTATTCCAACTAGGGTTATAGCTTAGCTAATAATAATAGTAAGTGTGTGCCAACTTTTTTGGTAAATATGTATCAATTCATCAAATGTAAGCTTTTGCTAAGAATTTCATCTGTCGAATATGTGTTTAGAGAGAGAGAGAGAGAGAGAGAGAGAGAGAGAGAGAGAGAGAGAGCACCTGAATGAACTATATTTTGATATCTGTATATTCATGCGTCATCTGTTAAGACTTAGGGAATGTAATAATTGATAGTTGGATCTCTCTCTCTCTCTCTCTCTCTCTCTCTCTCTCTCTCTCTCTCTCAGTATAGTTTGGGGAAGGGTGTAAGAACTAGGAGGCGTTTTGGACAAAATCATAAAAATTGATTGATATACTATATATATTATCTATCGTGGGCCTCCTACTCTCTCTCTCTCTCTCTCTCTCTCTCTCTCTCTCTCTCCCTGGTATTATTATCAGCAAGGATTTGAAGTTCACCAAACAGAGCCTAAAAGCTGAAAAGAAAACACAAAACATAATAGGTTACATAAAGAGACAATTCAAATACAGAGACAAAGATACTGAAGGCCTACTACAGCTGTAGGCCTACACAGATACACCATAAAATAAATACACTTCAAATTTACATATCCCGCTCTTTCATAATATATTAAAAACTTTCCTTATCATCTTGTACAATCTACAAGTTTACCCTGTAAATCTATCGGTACAATTGTTATTCACAATTACACTAACATAGGTCTAGGGGTGAATCTAAGGCATTTGCACTTAAAGTTTCATTAACTTTTGTCCCTGTTCTTAACCTACCCTCTCCCTATTCCTTCTTTATCTTATATCTATTCCCCTTATCCACATTAAGTCTCCCATTCTTCTCTCCTATATTCTTTAGTTAAATTGTCTATTTAATTATTCACGCAAACTCAAGAATTTTGCATAGGCCAATACCCACACAAACTTATTACTTTAATTAGCAGGAAAATGTTATTCCCAATTAGCATAATTTCATTATATAATCCATCTTTTTCACATTATTATCACGCTGATATGACCAATCTCTTTCACATTATCATCTTTCTGATATGACCAATCTCTTGCTTGAGGGTCCACTCGGGTACACTATTCTATCTTATTTCTCTTCCTCTTGTTTTGTTAACGTTTTTATAGTTTATATAGGAAATACATATTTCAATGTTACTGTTCTCATAATATCTCATCTTCCCGTGTTTCCTTTCCTCACTCGGCTATTTTCCCTAATGGGGCCTCTAGGCTTATAGGATCCTGCTTTTCCATCTAGGGTTGTAGCTTAGCAAGACATAATAATAATAATAATAATAATAATAATAATAATAAAAATTATTATTATTATTATTATTATTATTATTATTATTATTATTATTATTATTATTATTATCTCTGATGTAACCAATCTCTTTCACATCCTCATCTCGCTGATATGGCATGCTACGTTCACAATCAACACGGCAAAACCTATCCTTCTCTATCCATTAAGGATAGCCTATGCCGCCTATCCTTCCTATCCCATACAGCACACATACCTCACCCCTCCATTCCCTACCTATTCCCTTTACACAAGCACGCTCTACAGAAATTCCTTATCCCTGCCTATCCATTTCCCTATCCTATCCCACATGGAGCCCTATCCTTGTGCAAACCCAATTAATCAGGGAAGTGTAAAGTATCCTTTGTCTCAATCTATATTGCTAATTTCCTTCAGATTCTCTCGTGCTTAAGATGAAAAAAAAAAAAAAACTTTCTTCCATCATAAAATATCCCTCTCACAACGCTAATTCCACAATTGTATTGTTTAATATATTGGTATATAAGTTAGGTCAGAATGCTGTCTCCTTCCTCCCCTCGCCCTCTCAAATCCCTCCCTCCCTCCCTCCCCGGTCACCGTACTCCCTCTCATTCTTTGCTTCCGCTTTGTCTGTCGTTCGCCTCTACGTCCTACACTTGAAACTCCCCTCTCACACCGCTTAATTGCATAACACCCTTTCGCTCATATTCACTCTTCTTTCGGAAATTTATCCTTTCGTTACATTCCTTTATTGTTCCTATATCTCTCCCTACACTGTACTTCCCCCTTCCTGCATTACAACCCCTTACATTTTCAGCTATTCGATCTTGTCTCATTACTCTCTCTCTCTCTCTCTTCCTCTATAACCGTTGGGTTGTTGCCAACCACCATGGCTGCTCAGCTCACACCAGGGTTTAAATTTTTAAGGTAATTACCTTAGTTTGAGGTAAATTTTAGTAGTGTTAATGTAAATTTTAAAGTAATTTCGGACTACAAACTTGAAATTTAAGGAAATTGGAAAACGACACATCTCCACGTAGCACATACCTTCTCCCAATTATTATTATTATTATTATTATTATTATTATTATTATTATTATTATTATCACCAGCCAAACGACAACCCTAATTGGAAAAGCAAGATGCTATAAGCCCAAGGGCTCCAATAGGGAATAATAGCCCATTGAGGAAAGGAAATGAGGAAATAAATAAATGATAAGAACAAGTTAACCATAAATCATTCTAAACCAGTAAAAACATCAAAACATGAAATATCACAAGAGGTTGGGCTTAAGATAAACAGAAGAAAGATAGAGATGAAGAGAACGGAGTATGCAATGGAGGACGAAATATCATTTGAAGGTAGAATCATTTAAATATTTAGGAACAAAGATCTCTAATACAGGATCTTTAGAATTAGAGTTTAGTGAAAGATTGAAAAAAATCAAATCAGACAATTGCGAGGTTAAGTAAAATATGGAAGTCAAATTGCCTAAGATTACATAAAAAAATCAGGCTTTATATCATTTTAGTGAGATCGGTGTTACTCTATGGACATGTGTCATGGTATGACAATGAAACAATCTCTAATAGATTTAGTAGATTTGAGAACAAAGCCCTCAGAAGGATATTGGGAGTTGAATGGCATGACAGGATTAGAAATGAGACTATAAGAGAGATTACTAGTGTCATGTGTGGATGAGATCATGGTGAGGGGTAGATGGAGATGGCTTGGGCATGCTCTTTGCACTCCCCAAGAGAGATTAGTTCACCAAACTTTCAACTGGGTTTGACAAGGCATTAGATGAGTTGGAAGACCCAGGCCTACATGGCTGACGCCTATGAAGCGTGAAGTAGGTGATGATGAATGGAGAAGTATCGGTTTAATAGCTCAAGATAGAGACGATTGGTGAAATCTAACTGAGGTCCTTTGCGTTAATAGGCGAAGGAAGAGAGGGTGATGATTAATTTTCCGTAGGAGTTTAGTGTAGTCACTCTGTGTACTGTAGACTTATCTAAGGGTCTCTGCATCGCCCTTTCTGGCCTATTAGATACGTCCCCTGTCTGGCGTTCTGCCAGACTAGTGTTCGAGGCCCGTTCAAGCTCAATGGTTTCTTATAGTCTGTAATCTCACCATCTTTATTATTATTGTTATTATTATTATTATTATCAAATGCTAAGCTACAACCCTAGTTGGAAAAGCAGGGTGCTATAAGCCCAGGGGCTCCAACAGGGATAATAGCCCAGTGAGGAAAGGAAACAAGGAAAACATAAAATAGTTTAAGAATTATAATAACCTTTAAGATAAATATTTCCTATATAAACTATATAAACTTTAACAAAACAAGAGGAAGAGAAATAAGATAGAATAGTGTGCCCGAGTGTACCCTCAAGCAAGAGAACTCTAACCCAAGACAGTGGAAGGCCATGGTACAGAGGCTATGGCACTACCCAAGACTAGAGAACAATGGTTTGATTTTGGAGTTTCCTTCTCCTAGAAGAGCTGCTTACCATAGCTAAAGAGTCTCTTCTACCCTTACCAGAAGAGAGTAGCCACTGAATAATCCCTTTGATGAAGAAGAATTATTTGGCAATCTAAGTGTTGTCTGGTGTATGAGGACAGAGGAGAATCTGTATAGAATAGGCCAGACTATTCGGTGTATGTGTAGGCAAAGGGAAAGAACCGTAACCAGAGAGAAGGATCCAATGTAGTACTGTCTGGCGAGCAAAGGATGGTGGGTTTTGGTGGAGCCTATAGAACTACCATTGCCTGGTCCTCCCTGGTCCTAACTTTGGTGGAGAAGAGGCTTGGGCACCGATCATAATATATGGCCACTGCCAGGGCATTGTCACTGTCCTTCTCATCTGCCATTCATGAGAGGCCTTTAAACCTTTCTTGCTTGAGGGTACACTCGGGCACACTAGTCTTTCTTATTTCTCTTCCTCTGGTTTTTGAAGTTTTAATAGTTTATGTATGAAAGATATATTTCAATGTTGTTACTATTTTTGAAATATTCTAATTTTTAATTACTTCTTTTGTTGTTTATTTGTCTCCTTATTTCATTTCCTCACTGGGTTATTTTCCCTTATAGCTTATACCATCTTGCTTTTCAAACTACGGTTGTTGCTTAGCAAGTGATAATAATAATAATAATAATAATAATAATAATAACACCTGTACTCCTGCTCCCTTTATTCCATCTTGATGTCCAACCAATTTTGAACAGAACAGTACCATCAAGGATATTAATTGCGTAAGGTAAATGTTATAAAGAAATGAGGTTAGGGGTTGCCTATATAGAGCATTCTTTATACTGAATATGTTGGGCGGAGAATTTTTCTATATTTTGTTTGAAATTTTGACATTTCCATTATTTTGGTAAAGGCTGTTATAGGGAGGCAAAAAGTTATTACTATTATTATTATTATTGTGAAGCCACAACCCTAGTTGGAAAAGCAGGATGCTACGGTAAACAGCTCTTCTAAGAGAAGGACACTCCAAAATCAACCATTGTTCTCTAGTCTTGGGTAGTGCCATAGCCTCATCTGTACCATGGTCTTCCACTGTCTAGGGTTAGAGTTCTCTTGCTTGAGGGTACACTCAGGCACAATATTCTATCTTCTTTCTCTACCTCTTGTCTTTTTTAAAGTCTTCATAGTTTGTATAAATATTTATTTTAATGTTACTGTTTTTAATATTTTATTTTTCCTTGTTTCCTTTCCTCACTGGGCTATTTTCCTTGTTGGAGCCCCTGGGCTTATAACATCCTGCTTTTCCAACTAGGGTTGTAGCTTAGCAAGTAATAATAATAATAATAATAATAATAATAATAATAATAATAATGAAGTGTCTGTGATAACGATATCCATACAAAACTTAATCATTTCCAGCTTTTAACGTAACAGTTAATCCCTGAAAGTTTCATTACTCTACGAGTACAATTGCGAATAGGAAGCTGTTCACAACACACACATAACCTCCTTTCAACTTCGTTAGCTGAGGTAATAAGTACTCTCTAAGTCAGGTATCGAAGTAAATTGTATACAAGTGTTGTTCTACATAAGGTGACTATTCCTTGAACCTTTATATTAATACCGAAAAGTAGATTGAGTTCCAAATTAATCTTCTTAAATAAGTGGGTAATAATATTTCCTTCCCTTCCTCACTGTGCTATTTTCCCTATTGGAGACCTTATAGACCTTTCTGCTTTTCCTACTTGAGTTGTAGCTTAGCTAATAATAATAATAATAATAATAATAATAATAATAGTAGCTTAGCTAATAATAATAATAATAATAATAATAATAATAATAATAATAATAATAATAATAACTTGCAACTATGTTTATGGTTTCAAGTTTGTACTGCGTAATATTTTCCCATAGCTGTGACTTGAGAGCTGTATGCCTCCCCGGACCCAACGCTAAAACATAATTTTATTACAGAAATGAAGATGTCATAGTCTTTCAATTTTGTAAAGTCTAGACTCAACTGTGTGTGAGATTTCGAAAGCACTTGTAACTCCCTACCTAAGAGGCCAGTAGGTCTCTCTCTCTCTCTCTCTCTCTCTCTCTCTCTCTCTCTCTCTCTCTGACGCAAAGGGCCAAGATTAGATTTCGCCAGTCGTCTCAATCTTCAGCTTTTAAATCAATACTACTCCATTCATCATCTTCGACTTGACGCCGCATAGTCTCAGCCACGTAGGCCTGGGTCTCTCAACTCTTCTAGTGCTTTGTAGAGTCCAGTTAAAAGTTTAGTGAACTAATCTCTCTTTTGGAGTGCGAAGAGCATGTCCAAACCATCGCCATCTACCCTTCATCATGAACTCATCCACATATGGCACTCGAGTAATCTCTCTTATAGTTTCATTTCTAATCCTGTCCTTCCATTCAACTCCTAATATCCTTCCAGGGGTTTTGTTCTCAAATCTACAAAATCAGTTAGATAATGTTTCATTGTCATACTGTGACAGAGCCGAGAGAGGGTTGTAAACTCAAAGGCAGATTGGAAACGACTGAGCTATATATTAAGGAACACTCTTCTTTATATACAAAACCTAGTGTCGTTAGAGTAACGCCGATCTCACCAAACTGATATAAAGCCTGACTTTTATATGTCATTAGAGGCGTTTTGATTTTTACTTAACGAAGCCACAGTCTGATTTGCTTTTTTTTTTTTTTTTAATCTTTAAACTCGAATTCTAAAGACCCTGTATTAGAGATCATAGTTCCTAAAAGCTTGAATGTTTTTTCCTCGGACACGAGTACGAGAACAAACATAGTATTACGCTGTATCGCAGGAGGGAAGGGGTGTGGGGGGGGGGGGGGGGAGGAGAGGGAGGAGGGAGGGAATGCACATGACTGTTGTCGAGAGGCGACTATAATTAATATGAATATAATTTCAAGCATTATTATGTATGTTAATTCAACAGGAGGAAAGGGGGAGGGGGGGGGCGGGAAGAGGGAGGGGAAGGAGGGAGTGGGAATTGAGAAGAACATATATATATATATATATATATATATAGAGAGAGAGAGAGAGAGAGAGAGAGAGAGAGAGAGAGAGAGAGAGAGAGTTTCTTCCATCAAAAGTACAGTACATAATGGTAAAAAGGCAACGGAAATAACCACCATTAATGTCTGACATCATAAGGGCGAGAACAGTTTGCTCCAGGTAACTGGATACACACAAAGTGTTATTTTAAAACACAAAATACTGTGTAATCGTTTACCGGTAGGGGAATATTTATTATCGTATTAGATTATATATTTCAAATTCACTTTTCCGTCATAATAAATGGAACAGAAATAATGTTCATCATTAGGCCTATAATTTCATGTAATTAGCGGTAACTGAACCGTTCAAATAAGTTTTCTTTCAACGTTTACCTAAATATGCTTTGTATGAACTTGCCTGCTCTCTCTCTCTCTCTCTCTCTCTCTCTCTCTCTCTCTCTCTCTCTGTACGTGTTTTGAGACAAACAGTCATCATTTTCCTGTCCATATGCTTCGTTTCACTGTCATTATACAATTAAGATGGGAATTATATACCCTCTGATCTGGAGGGGTATGTATAGGCTAAATGTTTAATTGAAATACAATTCAAAAGGCAATTTTTCCAAGGCCGAATTCTAAATTAGAGAAATTTGTTAGAATATATGTATTACTTATGAGAGAGAGAGATGGTGGGATTGCAGAGACTATAAGAAGCCCTTCAGCTTGACCTGGTCTCGAACACTAGTCTGGCCGAACACGAGACCGGGACGTTTCCAGTAGGCCAGAGAGGGCGATGCAGAGACTCTTAAATAAGTCTATACAGGGTACAGCGTGACTACACTAAACTCATACATTAAATAAATCATCATTATTTCCTCCTCCTCCCACGCCTATCGATGCAAAGGGTCTCAGTTAGATTTCGCCAGTCGTCTCTATCTTGAGCTTTTAACTTAATACTCCTCCATTCATCATCATCATCATGCTTCATAGTCCTGAGCCATATAGGCCTGGGTCTTCCAACACATCTAATGCCTTGTGGAGCCCAGTTGAAAGTTTGGTGAACTAATCTCTCCCTCGGGGGATGCGAAGATCATGCCCAAACCATCTCCATCTACCCCTCACAATGATCTCATCCACATTTGGGACTCTAGTAATCTCTCTTATAGTATCATTTCTAATCCTGTCTGCCATCTAACTCCCAACATCCTTCTGAGGGCTTTGTTCACAAATCTACCAAATCTGTTGGATATTGTAGAATCTGCTAAATTTGTAGGTACTGAGATCAAATAAATAACTCGTGAAAAATATTCCCTGCTTGTTATGAATTCCCAAAATAATACTTAACTGCAAAACCTACCAAAGTCACCTAAAGAATAAACTGTGTGGTGTGACAATATTATTCTCCCAAGCCTCTCTGGGTGCTGAGGATAACTTGCTGCTTGATGTCAATATGGCAGGACTAACAAAGTATGCGTAGACACTGCTGATATAATTTAATCTAATTAGTTCACCAAATATTTAACCGGGCTCCACAAGGTGCTAGAAGAGTTGGAAGACCGTGGCCTACATGGCTGAGAACTCTGAAGCATGAAGTAGATGATGAATGGAGAAGTATTGAATTAAAAGCTCAAGATAGAGACGACTGGCGAAATATAACCGAGGCCCTCTGCGTCAATAGGCGTAGGAGGAGATGATGATAATGATTCATTTTGTAACCTTTAAGGCCAAAGACCAGCCACGGATACATGCGAATTTATTCAGATGGTCAAATGTGGTTAACATATCTAGCCTGCTCCAGAATTTGATCGATTGAGATTAATCCAGCTGCGTGAAGTGAGAATGGCCAAGGTTTCATGCAACTTCTGAATCTTGCCATTTCTTTGAAATATTGGATCTAATATGTCACACTTTATATCTATATCTGAGTTGGAATCCTTTCTGTTAATTTGATTTATAGATAAGAGAGCTTCTTTTTCTGAGAGAGAGAGAGAGAGAGAGAGAGAGAGAGAGAGAGAGAGAGAGAGAGAGAATAATCAACAAGCAGATACAGCATTGATAATCATGATAGATTATATCAAACCCTGCTAAGATTAACAGGACATCCTTACAACCCACTGTGGTTTTAGTAAAAGCGAGACAGTATTCCCACAGGCAGAACTGCCCACAGCAAAGATAGGGAATAATGATAATAATAATAATAATAATATATTGGCTCTACAAACACCTCGATCGCTCTCCCTACACTCGAGTTAAAAAGGAATATGTGGATTACAAAAGTCGTTATCATTAAATATAAATATAAATTATTTCAAAGCTCTGTGTCTCATGGGAAGACATTCGTGCCCAGATATTCATAATAGTTATCATCAATATAATATAAAATAGTTTTTTATTCACAACGAAATGAAATAGATCGTATTCCTGTCTCCTGAAAGTGACATATCTTACCAACTAGTACCAAGTTAATAAACGAAGGTATATTTATAAAAAAAATTTCTATAATCATTAACAAAAATCTCGGAATCTGTTCTAAAACCTCGTATAAACCTCCAACACTATCACCAACACAGTCTCTCCACCTCACCACCACCAATTCCGTCTACCACACAACCAAACCCTTCGCTTCTCGAGAGCTCTCACCTCCCTACCCACATCCAGGGGATATTCCCCCAGCCTGGGGTCACCCGCCTCTACCCTACCACCCAGAGCACCCTATTCTTGACTCGTAGCCAAACTGGTTTTTCTTCGTTTATTCTTGTTTGATTTTTATAATTCTCCTGCTCTGTCGTGCTTGTTATTATTATTATTCTTATTATTATTATTATTATTGTTATTATTATTATTATTATTATTATTATTATTATTATTATTAGCTAAGCTACAACACTAGTTGGAAAAGCAGGATGCTGTTAGCCCAAGGGCACCAACAGGGAAAAATTGTCCAGTCAGGAATGGAAATAAGGAAATATATAAACGAAATATGAAGCAATGAACAATTGAAATAAAATATTTGAGAAACATTGACGTTAAAACCGACATTTCACATACAAACTATAGGGAGATTTATGTCAGCCTGTTCAACATTAAAACATTTGTTGCAAGTTTGAACTTTTGAAGTTTACCGATTCAACCACCCGGTTAGGAAGATCATTCCATAACTTGGTCACAGCTGGAATAAAACTTCTAGAATTCTGTGTAGTATTGAGTTTCATGATGAAAAAGGCCTGACTAATATATATATATATATATATATATACTGTGTACATATATATATATATATATATATATACACACACGTAAAATATGGTTATTATTAGTTTTGAAAATACTCCACGCTTAGAAAAGTAAGTGTCATAAAAGATAGATTAATAAAAATGCATATTTTTTGCATTACCCAACAAGAATATATACATTAACATGGTCTTCCATTGCCTTGGGTTAGAGTTCTCTTGCTTGATGGTACACACTCAGGCGCACAATTCTATCTTTTTCCTTATTTCCTTTTCACACTGGGCTATTTTCCCTGTTGGAGACCTTGGGCTTATAGCATACTGCTTTTCAAACTAGGGTTGTAGCTTAACTTGCAATAACAACAACAGCAAAAACAACAAAAATAATGTTGGAACAAAAATTGCTTGGATAATGATAGTACTCTGGAAAAAAAATCTAGTCACAGACAGAGCAGGTGGTGTGGAGGAGATACAGGACTTCCAGACAACAAAGATATGATATAATGAAACACGTTATCATAACATTACTGGGTATTATACCTAAGCTATTTAGTGATGAAGATTTTGCATAGCCACACCAACAGAGATTAATAAATACAATTCATTGCACTGACGCTTCCCTACTCCAGGTTTCCCACATATTGGATTTTATTCTCGCTGCACTTGCAAGCACATTTTGAATTAGGGGATTTTTACTAGAACGTAGGCGGGAGGTGAGACTTACTATAGAGCGTCGAACGATGGTTTTTAGGTTATCCAGTCTATTTTTAACAAACGTCGCTGAACCTGAATGGTGCCTCGGGGTATTAGTGAGGCGTCTTAAGATATCCTTGTGAATGACTGTGATACGTCTCATCGATTCACGCGTATAGCTTGCCCTTAGCGAGCAGCCTCACACGCTATAGCAGTAGGTTTGAAATAGTTTTTTTTTTTATATATATATATCTTAGCAGCAGAAGGCAAATCTTCTCTTTACCATGTTCCCTAGGCAACAAAATTTACGTTGCCTGTTTTCAATGTCAGATGTGTCCTATAAATCTTTCGTAACGATGTGACCTAGGTAAGGAACATCATTGACAAATGCTAGCTGATGGGTTTGAAGGTAAATATGTGGATCTTCTACGAAAGGAGCGCTCTAGGAAGGACAGACATGCACTCTGTCTTCGAATCGTTATAGATTATGTCATGTTCATTAGCGTATGCGTTGCAGATGTCGATAAGACGTTGTAGGCCTTGGGCAGACGGGGAGATGAGGACCATATCGTCAGCGTAGCAAAGGTTATTTATGGTAAAGCCATTAACCGTACAACCAATGGGAAGTGAATTCAGTCTGATATTCAAATCGTCTGTGTAAACATTAAATAAATATGGTGAGAGGATGCCTCCTTGCCTGAGACCGTTAGATGAACCGGATGGCAGGTGAAAGGACTTTGCCCCATTTGACACAGAACTGTTGTGTTGAGAACCAACAGTATAATATGCCGATGAGATATAAAGGAGTTCGCCTTTTGCGTAATTTCAAAAAGAGTTCCAGATAGTTTACTCTGTCAAATGCCATCCGTACGTCTACAAAGCATAAATATACGGGGGAGGCCGAGGATATATAGAAATTCAATATCTCCTTTAAAATATATATACAGGTGTTAGTCGAGTGGTTAGTCTTAAAACCAAATTGATTGTCTGCGGTGTGGAGAAAGGGTGCACGGCAACGGAATAGAAGAGATTCAAATATTTTCGATGAAATTGTTGTGATGGCGATGGGGCGGTAGTTTCCTGGGTCACTGGCATCCTTCAGTTTGGTTTTATGAGAGGTATTAAGTGGACAAGTAGAAGGGTATCGGGGAGATATTGGTGTAATATACAGGCATTAAATAGTGCAGAAAATAGGATATAAATTATAGGGTGGCAGAATTTGAAAGCCTCGGCAGGACGGCCATCGCAGCCGGGTGCCTTGTTACCAGGTAATTTCTTGATAGCCTCGCACACGTCACTCGGGGAGATACGGTCACTATATTGAAAATCCCTATTGACATTGATGAGAGTATCCACTTCATTTTGGGTATCTTGGTCATTAAGACAATTTAGGATGGTACTAAAGTGATCCCCCCACATTCTTGCAATGGATTCTTCGCCAACTGCATCCCCTACTCTTTGGGATAATGTGTTTGACTTTGGGTTTAGTGAATTAATATCTTTCCAGAGATGGGAGAAGTCATGGGTGGTCAATTTTCTGGACAATGCATCAGCTCGTAGCTGATTTTCGTTGCTACGACATTGACGAAGAGCAAGTTTGAACTGTGCTCTCGCTTGCCTCATCTGTAGAGCAAGGGGACCTTCTCTCTGGCTACCATCGTTCCTCCAAAGAAGGAACATTTCCCTAGAGTGCGTATAGAGGTCTTTAACTAAAATATTCCAACCAGGTATGTTTCGATGATTACCTCTAGAGTCTATATATATATATATATATATATATATATATATATATATATATATATATATATATATATATATATATATATATATATATATATATATATATATATATATAAAAGAAGCAATTACTAATAAACATTGATTAACAATAGAGAAATAGTTGGAGGGACCAAATATAGTATAGGAAGTTGGCGGGAAGTTGCATGGCCAAGCGTGTATCGTTGAGGTGGTGGCGGGTGAGGGGGTGTCTGCGGTGTTTCATTCTTCGGGAGGGAGTGGGGAGGGGATCGGAGTTGGACGAGAGTGGCTTGAACCGATGACGGTTGATGGCGTTTCAATTTCAGCGGTCAATCTGTACTTATTTGTTGAACGTGTGAATGTCCTGTTTTATTGTGGTACCAATTATGATACATTACACATATTGCATAATCTTGGATTCATTATGTATAACCTGTAATAGGTTTTAAAAGAGATATTAAGTGTAGGCCAACGCTTTCGGTGTGTGTGTGTGTGTGTAGGCCACTTCGAATTTCTAAGGCTGTCCGGAAAATCTGTAAGTTTTTAAAATGTCATTTCTATTTGTTCAACGTAGATGTGTTGATTGAGAGCTTTTATCTACGTCGCCCTGTTCATTACGCTCAACTGAACGAAATTATTTGAACAGGAAAGGGAAACCTAATGAATACGTAGGTTAGACCCATTTGTACACAAACACATACACACACAATTTCAGGTTCAAACAGGGTGTTGAACACCTTCCATTCATATGTGACTCATTCCTCTTAACTAAGAAATGTAGTCCTTGGAGTGACATTATAATCAAGTAACTAATTATTATTATTATTATTATTATTATTATTATTATTATTATAAATGAAAAATTCCAAGTGATTTCGGTTTGATTTTCTCTCAGAATAACCTGTTATTCCCAAAGCATTCGATCTGGGGCCTCTCTATGTTCTTCCTCGGAGTTGAGCGATATTTTCACACTATTTCGTTCAATGAAATGAGTGATTTTCCTCTGAATTGAGCGATAGTTTCATATTGTTTCGCCCCTTGGAATGAATTAGAGGTTTTGGCGCCAAGTTGCAGAATATGATAATTGGCCATTAGTGGATATATATATATATATATATATATATATATATATATATATATATATATATATATATATATATATATATATAAATAGCTACAGCAACAACAACAAATTCAGTCCACTGCAGGACTAAGGCCTCGGACATGACGTGAGTCACATCTGGTGTTTTGCCAATCTTCATAGTAGAAAATGTCTATTTTTGGGGGAGAAATTTGGTAGAAAATGTTTCTCTGATGAACATAATTCTTTTTAAAGTTGATATTTGAAATATCTGCTTGGATGTTGTTACTGGTGTCTTCTTTTTTTTTTTTTCAAAGGACACTCCAAAATCAAACCATTGTTCTCTACTCTTGGGTAGTGTCATAGCCTCTGTACCATGGTCTTCCACTGTCTTGGGTTAGAGTTCTCTTGCTTGGGGGTACACTTGGGCACACTATTTTATCTAGTTTCTCTTCCTCTTGATTTTTTAAAGTTTGTATTCTTTATATAGGAAATATTTATTTTAATGTTGTTACTATCCTTAAAATATTTTATTTTTCGTTTTTTCCTATCCTCACCGGGCTATTTTCCCTGTTGGGGCTACTGGCCTTATAGCAGCCTGCTTTTCCAACTAGGGTTGTACCTTAGCATTTAATAATAGTAATAAAAATAATAATAATTATTTCTTATGTCATTTATTTAGCTCATTATTTCCTTTCCTCACTGGGCTATTTTTCCCTGTTGGGGCTACTGGCCTTATAGCAGCCTGCTTTTCCAACTAGGGTTGTAGCTTAGCATTTAATGATAATAATAAAAATAATAATAATTATTTCTTATGTCATTTATTTATCTCATTATTTCCTTTCCTCACTGGGCTATTTTTCCCTGTTGGGGCTACTGGCCTTATAGCAGCCTGCTTTTCCAACTAGGGTTGTACCTTAGCATTTAATAATAATAATAATGAAAATAATAATAATTATTTCTTATGTCATTTATTTATCTCCTTGTTTTTTTCCTCACTGGGCTATTTTTACCAGTTGGAGCCCTTGGGCTTATAGCATCTTGATTTTCAAACTATGGCTGTGATTTGGCTAATAATAATAATAATGATAATAATAATAATAATAATATCAAATGCAGCCGTTTCTAATCCAGTACAGGACAAAGACCTCAGACATGTCCTTATTCATATATTGTGTTTGGCCAGTTTTCATTACCCGCTGGCCAGTGCGGATTAGTGATGGTGGGAGACTTTAGTGTGCTTGCTCACAGCAAACCAATCTAGTATGGGTGGCCATGAGCTTTGCTGATCATGTCTATACACAGAAGAAACAGCTTCTGCTGATTGTATTGCAAAATTCTTCTCCAAAGGCAAAGAAGAAAACTTTGCCACTATGATTACAATTAAGAGAAATGTAGAGGAGGAGGATCTTGGTAACACACATGATATATGTTTATCTCATTTTGATTATAGAAGGGGAAAGATGTTTATAAGGAGAGTTACAAGATGTTATTTTACATATAACTGTATTTATTTGATTTAAAAGAGAGAGAGAGAGAGAGAGAGAGAGAATGTGTTCGATTCAATATATATACTATATTCCCTATAATGG
>NC_090727.1:32800127-32807627 GCF_036898095.1 Palaemon carinicauda
TATATATATATATATATATATATATATATATATATATATATATATATATATATATATATATATATTCAAATAAGCCATATATATTTTTGATACATTAATGTCTGGATTCTCTTAACGACCTCGGGATCAGAGCCCCAGGCGAAATCACACAGAGACAAGAGCTTGTGACCGGCCGGGAATCGAACCCTGGATAGACAATGAGACTGTCACTGTCTATACAAGCTTGCCGACCAGGGAGCTTGTATAGACAGTGAGACAGTCACTGTCTATACAATCTTGCCGACCAGGGTTCAATTCCCGGCCGGTCACAAGCTCTTGAATCTGTGTGATTTCTGCTGGGGCTCTGATCCCGAGGTCGTTAAGAGAATCCAGACATTAATGTATCAAAAATATATATGGCTTATTTGAATATGAAAAACACGTCTAAATGTGCAAAATTTATCATATATATATATATATATATATATATATATATATATATATATATATATATATATATATATATATATATATATATATATATATATAATTCTCATACTCAGGCATTTACAATGCCTTGAGCATTTTCTAGCAGAGGATGGAGACGATTTAAGGCCGATTCACGACCCGTTTTCTTTCCGACAGGCTGGATGATGGCTAACCGCCGTCGAAATGTTGTACATTCACACGAGACGTTTCGTATCCGTTTACCAGCGCTCGGTTTTCATTGTATACTTAGATTCTGTCACGTTAGGACCGAGCAAATTACGATAATTTTAACATATAAGATGTTGGTTGATAACTGTGTTGATAAAATAAGTTATGCAACTTCATAATGCTTTATGCACCATGCCAAGAATATTAAAACTGCGATAAACTCGCCTGTTTTATTTAATGCCTCTCCAATCATTTTCCATACCTTTTATTTATGTATATAAATTATTTGGTGCTACTATAGTGTGAGGTCTACCGCCATATGTCGCCTATTCAGGTGGAAGGTGGTCTACTGGGTGACCAGCGTCCCAGAGCCAGCACCTAACCATGGAACATGTGAACTGCCCAAATCCATCAAAAACGTGACCTGTCCATATAAAATGAAGCAAATAGAGTTCCTAAATCAGTTTTTCCCTCGGCCTAAAATAAATATCATCGATATCAGCATTCTACAGTGAACCACCAGCAATATTATGTGGATCCAGCGACAGGAGCGCACACACAGGCAATTGAGTGATCGTGGTTGGACGCTAAAACGATGATTCTTAAGAGATTAATGTGAGGTGTTGGTCGTCAGCTGTTCCAGTCTCATCTTGATCATTTTTACTGGAAGGTGATGAGAAAAAATTCCAATGATCTATTTGTGTCATTCTTAGATGATGTACGAAATATGTATCGCTAGATTAAATGTATGGAAATATATGATAACCTGTTTGATGCACGAAGAGTGTATCGCTAGAATAAAAGTATGGAAATATATGATAACATGTTTAATGTATGAAGAGTGTATCGCTAGAATAAATGTATGGAAATATATGATAACCTGTTTGATGCACGAAGAGTGTATCGCTAGAATAAAAGTATGGAAATATATGATAACATGTTTAATGTATGAAGAGTGTATCGCTAGAATAAATGTATGGAAATATATGATAACCTGTTTGATGCACGAAGAGTGTATCGCTAGAATAAAAGTATGGAAATATATGATAACATGTATGATGTACGAAGAGTGTATCGCTAGAATAAATGTATGGAAATATATGATAACATGTTTATTTTTACCTTTGTTCTTTTTTTTAATGTAATTAAAGATCCAATGATCTATTTAAGTCATTTGTAAGATATGTTTAAACTAAGTGTTTATTGCTTAAACAAATGTATGAAATGTGTTTTATCTATGAGGGACAAATAATTCAGTGGTAGACCTCACGCTATAGGACTAACGGGAGGTAGATCTCACACTATAGTGTGGTAGACCTCACGCTATAGTATTATTATTATTATTATTATTACTATCCAAGCTACAACCCTAATTGGAAAAGCAAGATGCTATAAGCCCAGGGGCTCCAATAGGGAAAAATAGCCCAGTGAGGAAAGGAAATAAGGAAATAAATAACTGAAGAAAACAAATTAACAATAAATCATTCTAAAAAAAGTAATGTCAAAAGAGATATATCATATATAATCTATTAACAACGTCAACAACAAAAATGTCATATATAAACTATAAAAAGACTCATGTCCGTCTGGTCAACAAAAAAGCATTTGCTCCAACTTTGAACTTTTGAAGTTCTCCTGATTCAACAACCCGATTAGGAAGATCATTCCACAACTTGGTAACAGCTGGAATAAAACTTCTAGAGTACTGCGTAGTATTGAGTCTTATGATGGAGAAGGCCTGGCTATTAGAATTAACTGCCTGCCTAGTATTACGAACAGGATAGAATTGTCCAGGGAGATCTGAATGTAAAGGATGGTCAGAGTTATGAAAAATCTTATGCAACATGCATAATGAACTAATTGATCGACGGTGCCAGAGATTAATATCTAGATCAGGAATAAGAAATTTAATAGACCGTAAGTTTCTGTCCAACAAATTAAGATGAGAATCAGCAGCTGAAGACCAGACCGGAGAACAATACTCAAAACAAGGTAGAATAAAAGAATTAAAACACTTCTTCAGAATAGATTGATCACCGAATATCTTAAAAGACTTTCTCAATAAGCCTATTTTTTGTGCAATTGAAGAAGACACAGACCTTATATGTTTCTCAAAAGTAAATTTGCTGTCAAGAATCACGCCTAAAATTTTGAAAGAGTCATACAAATTTAAAGAAACATTATCAATACTGAGATCCGGATGTTGAGGAGCCACCGTCCTTGACCTACTTACAATCATACTTTGAGTTTTGTTAGGATTCAACTTCATACCCCATAATTTGCACCATGCACTAATTTTAGCTAAATCTCTATTAAGGGATTCACCAACCCCAGATCTACATTCAGGGGATGGAATTGATGCAAAGAGAGTAGCATCATCTGCATATGCAACAAGCTTATTTTCTAGGCCAAACCACATGTCATGTGTATATAGTATGAAAAGTAATGGGCCAAGAACACTACCCTGTGGAACACCGGATATCACATTCCTATACTCACTATGGTGCCCATCAACAACAACTCTTTGAGATCTACTACTTAAAAAATCAATAATAATGCTAAGAAACGACCCACCCACTCCCAACTGTTTCAGTTTGAAAACAAGGGCCTCATGATTAACACGGTCAAAGGCAGCACTAAAATCAAGGCCAATCATACGAACTTCCCGACCACAATCAAGGGATTTCTGTACTGCATTGGAGATTGTAAGAAGGGCATCACATGCTCCAAGGCCTTTCCGAAAACCAAATTGCAAACTAGGGAATAGATGATTACCTTCAGCAAACCTATTAAGACGTTTTGCCAGAAGACGTTCAAAAACTTTAGATAATATGGGAGTTATGGAAATTGGGCGGTAATCAGTGGGACTTGAGCTACCACAAACACATTTACATAGAGGAGTAACATTACCAATTCTCCAACAAGTGCTAAAAGCTCCTCTTCTTGCTAACTTGCGTAAAATAACAGATAACTTTGGAGCTAAGAAATCTGCTGTCTTTATAAAAAACAAAGGAAAAATACCATTAGGGTCTACACCTCCATAAGCATCAAGGTCCAACAACAGAGCTTTAATCTCACGAGATCGTAAAGCTAAACTAGTTAGTTTAGCCTCAGGAAAACAGGAATGAGGAAGTTCAAGTTTTTCATTACTCTGTTTACTGTCAAAAACATCAGCCAAAAGGGTTGCCTTTTCCTTTGGACAGTGAGTGACTGAGCCATCTGGTTTAAGTAAAGGAGGAACTGTTGCATCTACACCAAAGAGTGCAGATTTAAGGGTAGACCACCATTTATGTTCCTGAGTTGTACCAGAGAGGGTTTCTTTTATGATTAAATTGTACTCCTTTTCAGTTGAGGCATAACCTCTCTGAGCAAAAGCTCGAAGCTGAGTATAGTTGTTCCAGGTCAAATCTGATCTGTTACCCTTCCAAAGGTGATAGGCCTCCTGCTTCTCCAAATAAGCCCGTCTACAATCATCATTGAACCACGGTTTGTCCTTCATTCGGTACCTTAGCACACGAGAAGGGATACGCCTATCAATTATGTTGACTAGATTCTCATTCAAAGGGACAACAGGATCTACACTATTATATAATTGTGACCAATTCAAGCACAAAAGATCATGCAAAATCCCATTCCAGTCTGCTTGGGATTTCATATAAATTTTACAAGAATATGATATATCAGGGACAGGCTGCTCAGTCTTCACTAATAATGAAATCAAGGCATGATCAGAAGTCCCGACTGGAGAACCAACCTTACTAGTTATAACGCCAGGGGAGTCAGTGTATACGAGGTCCAAGCAATTACCAGACCTGTGAGTAGCTTCATTTATGATTTGCTCACAGCCTGATTCTGAGGCAAAATCTAAAGCTCTTAAGCCATGGCGATCGGTAGGAGAGATAGAACTCAACCACTCCCTATGGTGAGCATTAAAATCACCAACAAAGACAAACGAAGCCTTTCTATCATCTTCTTGTATCTTAGCCATAATGGTAAGAAGACAATCAAAGATAGAATCATCCATGTCTGGATTCCGGTAGATTGAACACAAATAAAAGTTGTTATGCCTGCCACAAACTTTTATTACCTGAATCTCATGACATCCACATTGATAGCAGGACTTATGAGAAGCAGGGTACTCGGTCCTAATATACACCGCCATTCCCCTGGCCCTAGGGATGGAATCACGTTTCAACATTATTGGCTTCTTAAAACCAGTTATAAGGAGCTCAGATGAGTGCCTCATATTAGAAACCAAAGTTTCTGAGCACAAAAGAATATCATACTGTCTGGACGCAACTGTAAGGTCTCGGATATTTGCATGAAGACCACGAATATTGCAATACAGAAGACGACATTGACGAAATCTAGGACGTACTGGTCCCGGATTTTGCTCAATGTCTCCAGACAGCATAAGAATTAATAGAAATTAAAAAGACACATCATACTTAAAAACTAGATTAACAAGAATTAAAACAAAAACAATATGTACAGAATAATAATAAAAGTGATTGATGATATCCATAGACTATAGTAAAAAGTCGGAAAAACTGGTCAACATGGAGGAGCCGATACACCATGCAAGGCTAAATACCCTCCAGGATAGCCACTTCAATTATTTCTATACATCTTGTTTGCCATGTCAAACATCTCCTCATACCCTTGAAAAAGTTCAATTAACCTCTAATACATGGTGTCAACAACAAACTAACTAATTTCTATGACTCTATACTATGAGGAAAAGTCGGGGTTGTAGGCCACGAAACGACCGGGTACAATACAGGTCCTCGTTCACACAAAACATCATCCACCCGCTGGTTGGAACGGGTGGCTAACGTCCGTCAAACCGGTCGGGGTTTCTTGGGAAGAAAGCCGGCCCAACTCGGACGGCTGGCGTTTGAGGGCCGCCGTCGGCCTAACGGGTCGTGTGAACAGTTGCATTTGAATACACGTAAGAAAGCCTGACGCCGGTTAACCGACGGCCAGCCTGTCGGAAAGAAAACGGGTCGTGTGAATCGGCCTTTAAGATGCAGCAAAGGACATTAAGCCCTTACAAGACTTTTCCTTCAGGAACGAAATGAAAGAATAAAACTGGGATAAATGAACCGGAGAACTTTACACAATGGTCGACATCTTATAAGGCTGAATAATCAATTATAATTCGACACAAAACCCGTCACCCTATTTCTTAACTAAAAGTCCTTTTATTTCTTAGTCTTTAACTTTGTCTCGGATGAATTTACATCGGCCATTTATGGAATGAAGCAAACAAAATCGATAGATGATGATTTTTATTATTAAAAATCTAATTTCTACTGCAATTTTGGCTGGACGATTTTACAAGGTCAAGAAAGAAGTGGCAGCTGCCTTTCTAAATAGGTTGGACTATAATCTCCTTAGGGAATTTATTCCAGAAATACTTTGATCTGTCGAATCCTTCTATATTCGACCCGAAGAAATAAGGACGCTGAAATCTTAAATGTTAGGGGAAAGTCATCCTTTTCGACCAAAAACAATCTGACCAAGCTTCAAGTTAATCCTCTGCCCTAATTAACACCTTGGTGCTAATGAGGAACCCTTATCGATAAAGAGGACTGACCCAGGACTGTTAATCTATGATTATAGGTGGCCGTGACCATCAGTGATCATTTCACACAAGAATTATCAAGTAAAAAAGGACAGATATCACCAAAAAAATAAAATAATATATATATATATATATATATATATACATACATACATACATACATACATATATATATATATATATATATATATATATATACATACATACATACATACATATATATATATATATATATATATATATATATATATACATACATATATGAAATATGAAAAATTGACGGGCTTAGTCAAGAGTGAGGACCAATTCATTGCGTTGAGACAATAAGGATTACTAGGAGGTAGGTAGATTACCGACCCTTCAAATCACCAATGTGACGGGCCGAGAGAGGATGTGAACTCAAAGGCAGATTGGAAACGACTGAGTTATATTATTATAGAACACTCTCCTTTATATGCAAAACGGCAAGGCAACAGGACATGGCATGTTCGAGAGACAGACAAAGTTCAGAGGAAAACCGGAGACATGATCATTCAGGTTCTTTTTAGTGCGAGGGAAGAGCGCAGATACAAGCATAATATATACAATAGGAATTATGTACAATTGTGTGACACACGGTTGGTACATGGTGCACCTTCGATGACAGGCAGATACAAAAGGCCTTATTGCACATTTAAAAAAAGCTGTCCAGGAAGTATTTTGTATTCACTGTGTGATACACCGTCAACACTTAGTTGCAAAGAAATTGAGTGAAAATCTGCATGATGCTCTTACTGTCGTAATACAAGTAGTTAACCATATAAAATCAAATTCTCTCAGAGACCGCCCTTTTTCATGAATTATGTAAGCAAAATGGAGAAGAGTTTGAAAGGCTTGTATTACATACAGAGGTGAGATGGCTATCAAAGGGAAATTATCTTTAGCATTTCATTGCACTTTGGGATTCTATTGTTTCCCTTCTTGCTAATACAGAACCTGGAGAACAGCTGCTTGTAAATAAAGGTGATGAGTTTTTCTTATCAGATATATTTGAAAAATTGAATTCTCTTAATAAACAGCTCCAAGGAAAAGATTCCGATCTGATATCTAGTAGAAGTGCTATTGTTGCTTTTCTGAGGAAACTACAGTTGTATAAAAATAATATCAGGTGTCGTGCATTTGAACAGTTTCCTTGTTTGGATTCTGTTAGCAGCGATTTGCAAGATGAAGATCTTGCATTACATGGTGAATATATGGAAATTATGCATACAGATATGCAAATTCGGTTTAGTGACGTA
>NC_090727.1:32812627-32825908 GCF_036898095.1 Palaemon carinicauda
ACATAAAATATACAGATAATTAATATATAAGATATAATTAATATATAAAATATATCGAAAAGAAATATATGTAATACATGCTACAAAAATATAAATGTAGACTTACCGAATAATTTGATATATAAAATAAAAGCAGGTCTGCTTCTAAATATCCTCCAAGTAGCGATATAAAATCATCTACATCGTCTTCTTTCAAACATCACAATTAATATTTTTCTTTTCTTTTTCTTTTATTTTATTTTATCGGTTCAAATCTACGTCTTTACACCAAAACTTCATTATTCACTGTTGTCAGTCAAGTTTTCCTCATTCAAAACATATAACAAACTTTAACAAACTCTATTATATCATAGTTAATTAAGGAAGTTAGATATATATCAATTCATCTCAAGAAGTTTGGACATATTAATTAATCGCACTATAAACTTTTTTCTAATTATTATTTCACTATAATGTCCATTTACATCTGATGGTTATAATGTCCTTATTTATATCCACAGGTTACATAAAAAAACAACACCGATAACAGTACAAAATTAAAAAAAAAAAAACCTCCGGCAATTAAAACACAAACAGATTTCAAATGCACCGAAAAAGCGACGTTGCGCCTCTACCCGGAGCGACAGACGGCAACACCTCGCACCGACAAAAGCTACTGCCTTACTGACACAGGGTTGCCAAATATTGACGTCCAAACCGCGGTGCAAAGCCTCAAAAGTAGCGGCAGTTGTATCAAAAGTAGCCCAATTATAATAACTTAGCCATCATTAAATTGGTACTAAAAACTATTGATATTATATACTATAGAAATAGAATAGTGGGGAGGGGATCGAAATCAATCAACTAAGCTTTTGTAGAAGAGCGTGATAACGAAATATTCACACAATTTTTATTCAAAAATACAGAAGATAAAATCGTATATTTTTTTGCAAAATTAAATACTAGTTGAATGAAATTTAACAAAATTAAAATTAGCAAAATAAAAGAGATTTGGTGTTCATTCAACAAATTCATAAAAGGATTCAATTAACTAAGTTTAATATAGTATATTTACATTGGTGACTGTAGTTTTAGAATTTTTTAATTAACGGAAAAAAATGTTACAACAAAGGTTCAGTTAGCAAACGTGGTTATGGTGACTCTTCGTCCGATGAAGTTAGTTCTGTCACAAAAGATTTAATGAATTAGCTAATACAGACGTCATTTGTCATGTCTTCCTTTATAATGTTATCAGTATGCTTAACAGCCTTGACCCAATTTTCCTTGCAAATCGGAAACAAAGTCGTTTTGGATATGTTGATCGCATCTGTGACACGTTTGATTGCTTGGTCAATTACAAATTATCAGTTTCCTTATCATTTTCCCACTTAAAAAAAAAAAAAAAGCTGATAGACATTGTATGCAGGGTTAAAATATGTACCATAATTATGGTACATGTACTCTTCAGGGCTTGCGTACTATGTACAATCATGCCAGTACTCAGCAGACAATGAAGCTATGAGTGAAGAATCTGACCTGGGTTAATACCTGCACATTAACTGATTTAGCGTGTCGGTTAATCTTGTTTTTGACTCTACAACGATAGTTTAAACTGTCTGTGAACTATTGAAATTTGAAATAGAATAATCGATCTACATTTCCACTTTGAAATTACTATAAAAGAAATTGCATTTGTAAAGACCATTTAAACAATTTATTGGCGCCGCGGTTTATTTCTTCCAAAGTAGCCCAATTTCTGGCAAGTAGCGGCACTCTTTTATAACCCGCGGTAAGGTGTTCAAAAGTAGCCCAATTGGGCGGGTAAACCGCGGGTTTGGCAACACTGCTTACTGAGAGCGAGTGAGGACTGACAACGCCATCACGAAATTTCCCTAGCGCGAGAGTAAAAATTCCCCAGATCAGACCCAAATTCCCCAAAATATATTTTCCAGGGAATTTTACAAAACAACAACTTTACAGACCTTTGAATGTCGTTGAGACAAACCCTGAGGCTTTAATTATAAGATTATAGAGGTTGTTTTTCATTTCTAGGTATTTTAATCTTCCTATTCCGCCCTGTCTATTTCTTCTCCACAACCAATGAACAATAACTTATTTTTCCTATTATTTTTTAATAAAGATTTACCGTTCTATGTATAGCCCATTTATAAATATTTGATATTTTCGTCTACACAAAAAAAATCATATAGCACTTACATCTAAGTAACTGCAGGCAAGGGTAGTCTGTTTGTATAATGAACTGGCGCTCTCTCAAGATCCCGTGCTGGCACAAGGCCACCTTAAGTTTACAACAACTCCCTCTTTCTTCTAAATTTTATTGTTATTTTTGTTAACATATGTCTGTATCACTAATAAGTCAATAATATTGTGTAATTATTCCAGTTTAACTATTTGTCATTACGCATGGATGTACATTTATCATTCTTTTAAAATTAGGTACTCAAAAGTAGTTCATTAATGCTAGAGATCTGATTGTATACAATTTTTTCCCTCACTCGTCCAAGGTCTTTACAAATGCAACTTCGTTTATAATAATTTCAAAGTGGAAATGTTGATCGATTGTTCTATTTCAAATTTCAATAGTTCACAGACAGTTTAAACCATCATAGTAGATAGCTTCGACCTACCAGGCCAGCCAGACATGGGCTAATGATTAAGATTTGGATAATTGGTTTCACCACACCTGCAAGTCAAAAACAAGGTTATTCTTACAATTGGAGGCAATAAATTTACTCTCCAAAGGTGTGGGACACCGACACGCTAAATCAGTTAATCTGCAGGTATTAACCCAGGTCAGATTCTTCACTCATAGCTTCTTTGTCCGCTAAAAGCATTTCCGACCTTTTTTTCTTTTTTGAGAGAGAGAGAGAGAGAGAGAGAGAGAGAGAGAGAGAGAGAGAGAGAGAGAGAGAGAGAGAGAGAGAGAGATTGTGGTACATTGTATGGGCATTATGACCGTGACCGCCAAAAGTGCTCTGTGGAGACAGTCTTAAGCTGCTTATCTGCGGATTTAAAAGCACGTGGACATTAAACGGACATCTAAACGCCTCGACAGGACCCAAACAACCCCAACGAGAGCATTCTACAAGAGGTATAATTTCTGTCCCTTTCTTATTATCCTTGTTAATTAACGTATCATTTATTACTCATTTTAAGACTATTTTCATTATTTTTTTTTCCTTTTTTACTTCTTATTTGACATATGTATTGTTATTCCAAAATAGTAGTTCACTTACCAAGTTCATTTAGAGGCAATCATATGACATTGAATGTATACATAAAGAAAAAAGGGTAGTTGCAATAGGCTGGCTGTATGAAAAAAAAGCTGAAAGTTCTCACTTACTAAAAAATGTATGGATGTACACTAAAACTGCGATCAACAGATATAAATCTATTTAAGAAAATATCTTTCCTTAATAAGAAGATATCAAATAGAAAAATACATGTAATATTGCAAAGGATTCTTTGGAATTATATTGCATGACTAAACATTGGGAAAAAGAAATAGCAGTATATACTAAACTATTAAGAAACTACTTAAGTTTAAATTGTCCCGCCTCGAACGTCACATGACGGACGTTTCATTTTCGTAAATTTCGTCTCACACTCTCAGACTCAAACACACTACTTGACTACTTCTCAGTCTCACACGTTCATGGGTTATGTTTTTTCGTAGGTCAAGGCGGCCATGACTGGAATGGTTGGGGGGTTCTTGTAGGGAGCAAACACTCTCTCCCCCAACCGTATGTCTTCCAAAACAAAGGCTACAAAGGGAGAGGTCATTGTTTTGTTTTGATGGGCTGGCGGTTTTTTTTTTTTTAATGTTCCTAAGATTTCACTGAAAACCTATTCAAATTCCCCAGATTTTCCCAAATTTATCGAATTCCCCAGATTTTCCCCAAAAACATTAAAAATTCCCAAGATTTCCCCAAATTTATCGAATTCCCCAGATTTTCCCCAAAAACATTAAAAATTCCCAATCTGGGGACAAATTCCCCAAAAGTGGGATCACTGAGCAGGGCTGCCGGATTCTCCACACTAGGCAACTCCGCAACACTGATTCAAGAATCAGTGTTTCAGTGAGTCGGCAACATCAAACGCTGAACTCCACTGAGCCTCCTATAGTCAAACCATTCTGTCGTGGCCGCTGAGAAGAGCTCATTTCCAAAAGGTATCGTGTTCGAGTGTAAACACTTGGTTCATTTTCCCTTGAAGGAATCACTCTTTAGAGACAAGTCGAAAACATTTGAAAACAACGATAAAGCCAGATTAAAAGATTAGGCACCCCATATCCCTCACCCTTTCTTTACAACTGTACTTAATCGTCTAAATAAAATCATCTGTCAATCAATGGTCATCCAGCTTATAAGATTATGATTTCTTAAAGGAAGAGTCAGTTTAATCTTTGAGGTATCTTTCCCCCCCCCCTCTCTCTCTCTCTCTCTCTCTCTCTCTCTCTCTCTCTCTCTCTCTCTCTCCTCTCTCTCTCTCTCTCTATATATATATATATAATATATATATATATATATATATATATATATATATATATAAGTAGATGATGAATGAAGAAATGTTGATTTGAAAGCTCAAGATAGAGAAGAATGTCGAAATCTAACCGAGGCCCTTTACGTCAATAGGCGTAGGAGGAGATGATATATATATATATATATATATATATATATATATATAATATATATATATATATATATATATATATATACACACGTATGTATATATATACATGTATGTATATATATATATATATATATATATATATATATATATATATATATATATATATATATATATGTATATATATAAAGTATTTATATATATATATACATATATATATATATTTATATATAATATATATATATATATATATATATATATATATATATATATATATATCTATATATATATATATATATATATATTGTAAGAAAGCATTATAACTTAGACGGCATTATCGTCTAATAAATGGAAATATTGACATTAAATGGTGATATTATGATCATCAACCCGTAATAACATAACAGGGTAGGGTAAAAATTACACTCTCCAATATTTTACTGAATTAGGGCTATGAACAGTATATTTTTACGGATACTGTCCGATTAAAATTACGCTTATCTAACAGTGTACCTAATGAAATATATACTGTATGCTCGACAAGAATAACAGGAGAGAGAGAGAGAGAGAGAGAGAGAGAGAGAGAGAGAGGAGAGAGAGAGAGAGAGAGAGAGAGAGCAGATTTAATCTTGTCTTAATCCAGTGAGATTAGTGAAAAAGGTGAGGATGCACCCTGGGTATACCTTGGGGAATGTCATCTGTCATTAACGGCTAGCATTAGTCTCACGCAGTTTGGATGGCTCGTCTCTAACCGCAGTGTTCATTTTTCCTTAAAGTGGTCGAAATATTTTGACATGGGTACGCTGTACAGGGGAACAGAAATCGTCTCAGCGGCCACGACAGAATGGTTTGACTATAGTCCCATAGCATCCACACTTTCATAGACTTTACAATGATTGTAATTTTTATATAGATATCACGGGGAAAATAAATAATAAAACACTCATAATAATTATCTATTACTTTTTATTACCTTTTATTCGACATACATCATCTCTTTACAAAGTGAGGAATTTATTAATACTCGGATTCCACCTTCCACACTTGATCAAGATGTAGAGCAGATTAGCCGTATCGATGACGTCAATTCCACGTTTCGGCAGCCCTTGCTTCTCCTCCTCTTCATCCTCTGACACCTCCTCCCTATCCCCCCCCCCCCCTTCATTCACTACCCCCGATCAGTTTGCCATATTTTCTAAATGAGAAAAGGCCAACTTCTAATCCCCAGAGGCTTTAAAAGGACAACCCATTAGTAGAAAAAGGCCAAATATACAGTATGTAAGACCTGCATTTTTTCATATTACTATAACGGCCATGCAATTTTTAAAAAAGGCAAAATTCAGATTTTTTGGCCTTAAAAAGGCCAAACTGGCAACTCTACCCCGATACCCTTAATAATAACCCCCTCTACCCCATCTTCAATTCCACGTGACCGCATACCCATTTGTAATTATTTGTAGGATTAAATTAACGGTTTGAATTCGCCTGATTTAATTCATAATGAAATCGTAAGGGACATTACGTTCATTGTCTTCAGTATATGATATTTTTAAAGAAACTAATGATTATAAAATGGGGCATTTATATAATCGAAGGTAAAGCAATCAAATTAATGGTACTCACTGCATCCAACTTAGCATACCCCCCCCCCCCTCTCTCTCTCTCTCTCTCTCTCTCTCTCTCGTCGTGTACACTCCCCCATCATCAAGTCGTGATTCTTTATAATAAACAGAATTGTTTTTCAAGCTAATGACATATCTTCTGTACATCCTGCTAATATTATTTTCTATGGCTGACCCGTTATAAAGGAGAGCCAGTAGCTTTTTCAAAGCAGTTGTTTTTAAAAGAAGTTGCCTTTTAAAAGCATGATTTAATGGAGGTTGGAGATATACTTATGATTAATGTAAATGATTTTTTTTATTCTTTTCTTTGTGGTATAACAGAAGATCTATTTGAGATGTTTTCGTATAGGCCTATGTATGTAACACTTTTATACACATCTCGTAACGGAAATCCTTAAATATCACCTTTACTATATTATCCGGAATATATACATATGCTATTATATATGTGTGTTTTGAGAGAGAGAGAGAGAGAGAGAGAGAGAGAGAGAGAGAGAGAGAGATTTTCGGATCTAATACTGACAGTTTAAAGTTTGAGAAATGGACACGAATTGTATCAAGGTTTACCGCAGCTCTCTCTCTCTCTCTCTCTCCTCTCTCTCTCTCTCTCTCTCTCTCTCCTCTCTCTCTCTCTCTCTCTCTCTCTCACACACACACACATCCGTACATCCTCTATTTAATATAAATGAATGCCCTTAAGGAATATATCGAGTAGTGAAGATTGATTGATCTATTTGAGGTTTTCTGGCATCCCAACATCTAAGGTAGGTCTAATCGAGAAAATTATTAATATAAAACTCATTTAAAACAGTGTCGCAGGGCGTGGGTTAATTACATAATAATACATGATTGGAGGCGGTGAATTAGACGATTGTTACATCCTAAGAGGATTTATTGCCCAAGTTATTTTTTGACAACAAAATGAGCATAAATCTTCTTCAAAGCGAGTGAAATAGAACTTCGAATCTTGATATTACGTAACAGAATTATAAGTTTCTCGCTGGCTCTTAAATGATTTCATCAGTCAAATACAATGGACTTAACTTTTAACTGATACAATAATTACACACGGGGAGAGCGGACACTCGGGGGAGACATTTATATGACTATGTAATATTACAAAAAGAAATCGTTGGATGTCTTATGGCCTATGGACGTCCGCCATGGTTGAGGCAAGGCCAATAGGCCTTGGGTTGAGGTAGGCTTACCATGGCTGATCAGGGTGCCAGAGAACTTCAAATCAATCAGTCAATTACCATGGCCGTTGGTCCTAGTGAGGGTTGCCCACTCACGAGTAGGACTCGAACTGAACTGCCTGCAACTCACATAATTGGGGCGTTCTTATTTCCCCTATATTGCTGTGGGTTTTGCGGGCTTGTCTCGCCCAAGGGTAGTGGGGACAGGTGATATAACCTCACCATACTGGTTCTCACTCTGCGTCCCCTCTCCCCGGTGTACCTGTTGACATGTTTGGGTCAGCAAATACCCACCAATATTGAAAGCAGCTTGAACAATTCTTCTTACTGCACTGTAGTTGTTCAGTGGCCACTTTCCTCTTTATAAGGGTAGAAGAGACTCTTTAGCTATGATAAGCAGCTCTTCTAGGAAAGGATACTTCAAAATCAAACCCTTGTTCTCTAATCCTGGGTAGTGCCATAGCCTCTGTATCATGGTCTTCCACTGTCTTGTGTTAGAGTTCTCTTGCTTGAGGGTACACTCGGGCACACTGTTTTAACTTATATCTTATTTCTCTTCCTCTTGTTTTGTTAAAGTTTTTATAGTTTATAAAGTGATATTTATTTTAATATATTTGCTCTTCTTAAAATGTTTTATTTTTCGTTGTTCCCTTTCCTCACTGAGCTTTTTTCGCCGTTGGAGCCCCTGGGCTTATAGCATCCTGCTTTTCCACCTAGGGTTGTAGCTTAGCAAGTAATAATAATAATAATAATAATAATAATAATAATAACTGCTTCCCACAAAACCCATGGATCATTTACTTTACTGTTTAGCCTTTGTGTAAGATAACATATTTGTCCTTGACAACAGCCAAACTCATAAAATATATGTTCCGCCAAGTAGGTCTAATTTTCCTTGTATAGTAACACATTTCCCAGCCGGATTTCATGCAATGTAAAACATATTATTGATATTATATGATAAAGTCACTTGCGTTCGTCAGCTAGTCGCCAATGTTGGCGCCATGTCTTGCGAAGAATTGGTGGACAATATTGGTCTAAACTTAAATCTATTGACGGCTTAGGCCTACGCTTAAATAAAGCATAAGATTCTCAAATAAAGTTATAATTAACGACGTTAAATCCAAGTTTCAAAAACGAAGATGACGCCAAATCAAATCAAACGAAAATTATTTGGTTAAAAAGACGTATACTATTGTAGGAAAAAAAATGAAATGACCCTTACTGTTTGGCATCGTAAGGGCGAGAACAGCTTACTCCAGGTAACTGGATACACACTAAAATGTTGTGTAATTTACATTTTCGCGAATTTCAATTACTATTATCTATATGATATTGCAATTTGACTTTTCCGTCATATTAAATGGAACAGTGAGACTAGAAGAACAAAATAAGTTATTGTTCACTCAATCACCACTAACTAGGCCTATGTTCTCATGCAACCTGCAGTACTCTAGCCCACACCGTCTAAATGATTTGCAAAGTTTTCTTACATTTATCTAAATGTTTATCGTTATTATTGTTCGTTTATTCTGCATTTGGAGTTCGTAAATAGAATGATAAAAGGTTTAAGCTTAAAAAACATTTCAACTACTTCTGGCTTTATATTATTAGATGTTGTCGATTTCAAAATCGCCATAAACCGAAATTTCCCTCCTTTACTTCCCGTCAATTGGCTTTGACTTCATCTTAATATTAAAAAGATTCCAACTTCTGTAAGTAAAGAATACAATAGAAGGTAATTCCTGAATTATTTATAATCACTAATCCGCACTGGCCAGCGGGTGATGAAAACTGACCAAACCCAACATATGGATAAGGACATGTCTGAGGTCTTTGTCCTGAACTGGATTAGAAAACGGCTGCATTTGATGTCGATATTATTATTATTATTATTAGCCAAGCTACAACCCTAGTTGGAAAAGCAAGATGCTATAAGCCCAAGGGTTCCAACTGGGAAAAATAGCCCAGTGATGAAAGGAAATAAGGAGATAAAGAAATCGTATAAGAAATGATTAACAATTAATGAATTATTATTATTATTATTATTATTATTATTATTAAATGCTAAGCTACAACCCTAGTTGGAAAAGCAGGCTGCTATAAGCCCAGGGCCCCCAACAGGGAAAATAGTCCAGTGAGGAAAGGAAACAAGAAAAAATTAAATATTTTAAGAAAAGTAAATTTAAGAAGACCTCTATGCACACACTCGGGAAATGTTCCTTCTTTGGAGGAACGATGGTAGCCAGAGAGAAGGTCCCCTTGCTCTACAGATCATGAGGCAAGCGAGAGCACAGTTCAAACTTGCTCTTCGTCAATGTCGTAGCAACGAAAATCAGCTACGAGCCGATGCATTGTCCAGAAAATTGACCACCCATGACTTCTCCCATCTCTGGAAATATATTAATTCATTAAACCTAAAGTCAAACAAATTATCCCAAAGAGTAGGGGATGCAGTTGGCGAAGAATCCAAAGATACCCAAAATGAAGTGGATACTCTCATCAATGTCAATAGGGTTTTTCAATATAGTGACCGTATCTCCCCGAATGACTCAAGTCCCACTGATTACCGCCCAATTTCCATAACTCCCATATTATCTAAAGTTTTTGAACGTCTTCTGGCAAAACGTCTTAATAGGTTTGCTGAAGGTAATTATCTACTCCCTAGTTTGCAATTTGGTTTTCGTAAAGGCCTTGGAGCATGTGATGCCCTTCTTACAATCTCCAATGCAGTGCAGAAATCCCTTGATTGTGGTCGGGAAGTTCGTATGATTGGCCTTGATTTTAGTGCTGCCTTTGACCGTGTTAATCATGAGGCCCTTGTTTTCAAACTGAAACAGTTGGGAGTGGGTGGGTCGTTTCTTAGCATTATTATTGATTTTTTAAGTAATAGATCTCAAAGAGTTGTTGTTGATGGGCACCATAGTGATTATAGGAATGTGATATCCGGTGTTCCACAGGGTAGTGTTCTTGGCCCATTACTTTTCATACTATATACACATGACATGTGGTTTGGCCTAGAAAACAAGCTTGTTGCATATGCAGATGATGCTACTCTCTTTGCATCAATTCCATCCCCTGAATGTAGATCTAGGGTTGGTGAATCCCTTAATAGAGATTTAGCTAGAATTAGTGCATGGTGCAAATTATGGGGTATGAAGTTGAATCCTAACAAAACTCAAAGTATGATTGTAAGTAGGTCAAGGACGGTGGCTCCTCAACATCCGGATCTCAGTATTGATAATGTTTCTTTAAATATGTATGACTCTTTCAAAATTTTAGGTGTGATTCTCGACAGTAAATTTACTTTTGAGAAACATATAAGGTCTGTGTCTTCATCAATTGCACAAAAAATAGGCTTATTGAGAAAGTCTTTCAAGATTTTCGGTGATCAATCTATTCTGAAGAAGTGTTTTAATTCTTTCATTCTACCTTGTTTTGAGTATTGTTCTCCTGTCTGGTCTTCAGCTGCTGATTCTCATCTTAATTTGTTGGACAGAAACTTACGGTCTATTAAATTTCTTATTCCTGATCTAGATATTAATCTCTGGCACCGTCGATCAATTAGTTCATTATGCATGTTGCATAAGATTTTTCATAACTCTGACCATCCTTTACATTCAGATCTCCCTGGACAATTCTATCCTGTTCGTAATACTAGGCAGGCAGTTAATTCTAATAGCCAGGCCTTCTCCATCACGAGGCTCAATACTACGCAGTACTCTAGAAGTTTTATTCCAGCTGTTACCAAGTTGTGGAATGATCTTCCTAATCGGGTGGTTGAATCGGTAGAACTTCAAAAGTTCAAAGTTGGAGCAAATGCTTTTTTGTTGACCTGGCGGACTTGAGTCTTTTATAGTTTATTTATGACATATTTGTTTTTGATGTTGTTAATAGTTTATATATGACATGTCTGTTTTGACGTTGTTACTGTTTTTAGAATGATTTATTGTTAATTTGTTCTCTTCATTTATTTATTTCCTTATTTCCTTTCCTTACTGGGCTATTTTTCCCTGTTGGAGCCCCTGGGCTTATAGCATCTTGCTTTTCCAACTAGGGTTGTAGCTTGGATAGTAATAATAATAATAATAATGACGTGTGCGAGGCTATCCAGAAATTACCTGGTAACAAAACACCCAGCTGCGATGGCCTTCCTGCCGAGGCTTTCAAATTCTACCACCCAATAATTTATATCCTATTTTCTGCACTATTTAATGCCTGTATATTACATCAATATCTCCCCGATACCCTTCTACTTGTCCACTTAATACCTCTCATAAAACCAAACTGAAGGATGCCAGTGACCCAGGAAACTACCGCCCCATCGCCATCACAACAATTTCATCAAAAATATTTTAATCTCTTCTATTCCGTCGCCGTGCACCCTTTCTCCATACCGCAGACAATCAATTTGGTTTTAAGACTAACCACTCGACTAACACCTGTATATATATTTTAAAGGAGATATTGAATTTCTACATATCCTGGGCCTCCCACGTCTACTTATGCTTTGTAGACGTACGGAAGGCATTTGACAGAGTAAACTATCTGGAACTCTTTGTGAAATTACGCAAAAGGCGAACTCCTTTATATCTCATCGGCATATTATACTGTTGGTTCTCAACACAACAGTTCTGTGTCAAATGGGGCAAAGTCCTTTCACCTGCCATTCGGTTCATCTAACGGTCTCAGGCAAGGAGGCATCCTCTCACCATATTTATTTAATGTTTACACAGACGATTTGAATATCAGACTGAATTCACTTCCCATTGGTTGTACGGTTAATGGCTTTACCATAAATAACCTTTGCTACGCTGACGATATGGTCCTCATCTCCCCGTCTGCCCAAGGCCTACAACGTCTTATCGACATCTGCAACGCATACGCTAATGAACATGACATAATCTATAACGAATCGAAGACAGAGTGCATGTCTGTCCTTCCTAGAGCGCTCCTTTCGTAGAAGATCCACATATTTACCTTCAAACCCATCAGCTAGCATTTGTCAATGATTTTCTTTACCTAGGTCACATCATTACGAAAGATTTATAGGACACATCTGACATTGAAAACAGGCAACGTAAATTGTGTTGCCTAGGGAACATGGTAAAGAGAAGATTTGCCTTCTGCTGCTAAGATATATAAAAAAAAAAACTATTTCAAACCTACTGCTATAGCGTGTGAGGCTGCTCGCTAAGGGCAAGCTATACGCGTGAATCGATGAGACGTATCACAGTCATTCACAAGGATATCTTAAGACGCCTCACTAATACCCCGAGGCACCATTCAGGTTCAGCGACGTTTGTTAAAAATAGACTGGATAACCTAAAAACCATCGTTCGACGCTCTATAGTAAGTCTCACCTCCCGCCCACGATCTAGTGAAAATCCCCTAATTGAAAATGTGCTTGCAAGTGCAGCGAGAATAAAATCCAATATGTGGGAAATCTGGAGTAGGGAAGCCTCAGTGCAATGAATTGTATTTATTAATCTCTGTTGGTGTGGCTATGCAAAATCTTCATCACTAAATAGCTTAGGTATAATACCCAGTAATGTTATGATAACGTGTTTCATTATATCATATCTTTGTTGTCTGGAAGTCCTGTATCTCCTCCACACCACCTGCTCTGTCTGTGACTAGATATTTTTTCCAGAGTACTATCATTATCCAAGCAATTTTTGTTCCAACATTATTTTTGTTGTTTTTGCTGTTGTTGTTATTGCAAGTTAAGCTACAAGCCCAAGGTCTCCAACAGGGAAAATAGCCCAGTGAGAAAAGGAAATAAGGAAAAAGATAGAATTGTGCGCCTGAGTGTGTACCATCAAGCAAGA
>NC_090727.1:32831408-32841408 GCF_036898095.1 Palaemon carinicauda
AAACAGATAATTAATATATGAAATATAATTAATAATTAATTAATATAAAATATAATTAATATATGAAATATATAGAAAAGAAATATATGCAATACATGCTTCAAAATATAATAAATAATTAATTAATATATAAAATATTAATATATAAAATATATAGAAAAGAAATATATGTAATACATGCTTCAAAAATATAAATGCAAACTTACCGAATAATTTGATATATAAAAAAAAAACTGGTCTGCTTTTAAATATCCTCCGAATAGCGATTTAAAATCATCAACATCGTCTTCTTTCAAACATCACAATTAAGATTTTTCTTTTCTTTTTTCTTTTATTTTATCTGTTCAAATCTACGTCTTTAAACCGAAACTTCATTATTCACTGTTGTCAGTCAAGTTTTCATCATTCAAAACATATATAAAACTATAACAAACTCTATTATATCATAGTTAAATAAGGAAGTTATATCAATTCATCTCAATAAGTTTGGACATAATTGCACTATAAACTTTTTTCTAATTATTATTTCACTATAATGTCCATTTACATCTAATGGTTATAATGTCCTCATTTATATCCACGGGTTACATAAAAAAAAACACCGATAACAGTACAAAATTCAAAAAAAACCTCCAGCTATTAAAACACAAACGTAGATTTCAAATGCACCGAAAGAGCGACGCTGCGCCTCTACCCGGAGCGACAGATGGCGATACCTTACACTGACAAAAGCTACTGCCTTACTGAGAGCGATGAGCGAGTGAGCCAGTGAGGAGCTGAGAGACTGCCTTGCTTCTCCTCCTCCTCCTCCTCCCGCTCCGCCCCCTCCTCCGGCTCCTCCCCCTCCTCCTCTGACACCTCCCCCCTTCATTCACAACCCCCGATCAAGTTGCCATATTTTCTAAATGAGAATATTATTATTATTATTATTACTATCCAAGCTACAACCCTAGTTGGAAAAGCAAGATGCTATAAGCCCAGGGGCTCCAACAGGGAAAAATAGCCCAGTGAGGAAAGGAAATAAGTAAATAAATAAATGAAGAGAACAAATTAACAATAAATCATTCTAAAAACAGTAACAACGTCAAAACAGACATGTCATATATAAACTATTAACTCTAACTTCTAATCAACAAAGACTTTAAAAGGCCGACCCATTAATAGAAAAAGGCAAAATATATTGTATTTAAACCCCGCCTTTTTTCATATTACTAATGGCCAACCCACTTTTTTAAAAAGGCCTAATTTGATGTTTTTTGGCTTTAAAAAGGCAAAACTGGCAACTCTACCCCCGATACCCTTAAGAATACCCCCCTCCGCCTCATCTTCAATGCCACGTTACCGCATACCCATATGTAATTATTTGTAAGATAAAATTAACGGTTTATTTCGTCATATTTAATTTATAACGAAGTTATACGGGACATTACGTTCATTGTCTTCATTATATGATATTTTTAAAGAAACTAATGATTATGAAATGGGGCATCTATATAATCGAAGGTAAAGCAATCGAATTAATGGTACTCACGGCATCTTGCTTAGCATACCTCTCTCTCTCTCTCTCTCTCTCTCTCTCTCTCTCTCTCTCTCTCTCTCTCTCTCTCTCTCTCTCTCTCTCTCTCTCTCTCTCTCTCTCTCTTTTCGTGTACACTCCCCATCATCAAGTCGTGATTCCTTATAAACAGAATTGTTTTTTCAAGCTAATGACATATCTTCTGTACATCCTGGTAATATTATTTTCTATGGCTGACCCGTTATGAAGGAAAGCCAGTAACTTTTTAAAAAGCAGTTGTTCTTAATAGCAGCTGCTTTTTAAAAGCATAATTTAATGGAGGTTGGATATATACTTATGATTAATGTATATGAATGTTCTTTTTTAATTCTTTTCCTTGTGGTATGACAGAAAATCTATTTGACATGTTTTCGTATAGGCCTATGTATGTAAGACTTTTATACACATATCTCGTAACGGAAATCACTAAATATCGCCTTTACTATATTATTCGGAATATATACATATGCTATTATGCATGTGTGTTTTGTGTGTGTGAGAGAGAGAGAGAGAGAGAGAGAGAGAGAGAGAGAGAGAGAGAGAGGAGAGAGAGAGAGAGAATTCAAAATTTTCGGATCTAATACAGACAGTTTAAAGTTTGAGAAATGGACACGAATTATATCAAGGTTTACCGCAGCTCTCTCTCTCTCTCTCTCTCTCTCTCTCTCTCTCTCTCTCTCTCTCTCTCTCTCTAGGGCATCCGTACATCCTCCATTCAATATAAATGAATGCCCTTAAGGAATATACCGAGTGGTGGAAATTGATTGATCGATTTAAGGTTTTCTGGCATCCTAACATCTAAGGTAGACCTAATCGAGAAAATTATTAACATAAAACTCATTTAAAACAGTGTCGCAGGGCGTGGGTTACATAATAATACATGATTGGAGGAGGTGAATTACACGATTGTTACACCCTAAGAGGATTTATTGAAAGTTATTTTTTGACAACAAAATGAGCATAAATATTCTTCAAAGCGAGTGAAATAGAACTTCGAATCTTGGTATTACATAACAGAAGAATTGTAAGTTTCTCGCTGGGTCTTAAATGGTTTCATCAGTCAAATAAAATGGAATTAACTTTTAACTAATGCAATATTTGCATACGGGGGGAGCGGACACTCGGGGAGATATATATATGACTGTAATATTACAAAAAGAATTTTTTTTTTTATTTATTAGCAAGACAGATTGTACAGATATAGTTACAATGGTGTTTTTATTATGTTACATAAATAATATTAAGGTTGCGAACATCTTAACTCAAAATGAATTCAATATTTGATACATCTTACTTCTGTTTAATTCCAAAAGTTTGTTATATCGTTCTCCATTAATCATCCTTCGCTGCTCCTAAATATATCTTCGTATGAAAATGTTTGACATAATGTTTTCTCTGATATTTACATCTTCCATGTCACAAATATGGTCTCTAAGCATCCACAATGTTACTATGTAAGTACTGAATATAATCGTTGGACGTCCTCCATGATTGAGGTAGGCTTACCATGTGAGGGTTGCCCACTCACGAGTAGGACTGTAGGACTCACATAATTGGGGCGTTCTCATTTCCCCTACATTGCTAGGGAGTTTTGCGGGCTTGTCTCGCCTAAGGGTAGCAGTGACAGGTGACATAACCACACCATACTGGTTCTCACTCTACGTCCCCTCTCCCCGGTGTACCTGTTGACATGCTTGGGTCAGCAAATACCCAGTAATATTGAAAGCGGGTTGAACAATTCTTCTTACTGCACTGTAATTGTTCAGCTGGCACTTTCCTCTTTGTAAGGGTAGAGGAGACTCTTTAGCTATGGAAAGCAGTTCTTCTAGGAAAAGGACACTCCTAATCTTGAGTAGTGCCATAGCCTCTGTATCATGGTCTTCCACTGTCTTGGGGTAGAGTTCTCTTGCTTGAGGGTACACTCGGGCACACTGTTCTATCTAATATCTTATTTCTCTTCCTCTTGTTTTGTTAAAGGTTTTATTGTTTATAAAGTGATGTTTATTTCAATATTTTGCTCTTCTTAAAATGTTTTATTTTTCGTTGTTCCCTTTCTTCACTGAGCTATTTTCCCTGTTGGAAGCCCTGGGCTTATAGCATTCTGCTTTTCCACCTAGGGTTGTAGCTTAGCAAGTAATAATAATAATAATAATAATAATAATAATAATAATAATAACTGCTTCCCACAAAACCCATGGATCATTTACTTTACTGTTTATCCTTTGTTTAAAATAACATATTTGTCCGTGACAACAGCCAAACTCAAAAAATAAATGTTCCGCTAAAGAAGTCTAACTTTCCTGTATAGTAACACATTTCCCTACCGGATTTCATGCAATGCAAAACATATTATTGATAGTATAATGTCAAAGTCACTTGTGTTCGTCAGGTAGTCGCCAATATTGGCGCCATGTCTTACGAAGAATTGGTGAAGAATATTGGTCTAAACTTAAATCTATTGACGCTTAGGCTACACGTTAGACTTTCCTTACCTTTGATTGGAGAAAGAATATTGGTCTAAACTTAAAACTATTGACGGTTTAGGCTACACGATAGAGACTTTTTTTACCTTTGATTGGAGAAAGAATATTGGTCTAAACTTAAATCTATTGACGGTTTAGGCTACACGTTAGAGACTTTTTTTACCTTTGATTGGAGAAAGAATATTGGTCTAAACTTAAATCTATTGACGGTTTAGGCTACACGTTAGAGACTTTTTTTTTATCTTTGATTTGAGAAAGAATATTGGTCTAAACTTACATCTATTGACGGTTTAGGCTACACGTTAGAGACTTTTTTTTTACCTTTGATTGGAGAAAGAATATTGGTCTAAACTTACATCTATTGACGGTTTAGGCTACACGTTAGAGACTTTTTTTTTACCTTTGATTGGAGAAAGAATATTGGTCTAAACGTAAATCTATTGACGGTTTAGGCTACACGTTAGACTTTTTTTTTTACCTTGGATTGGAGAGTTGGATTTAAATTATTCTCGGAACGAAATTACGCTTTTGAATATTTTTTCACATTCAGAATTCCGATAGGCCTATATGTAGACTCATGTGTTATATACATAATTCTTTTACCAATTATTCCACTACTATAGGTTTCGTATTGAATAATTCACAGAATTCTCTTGCTTGAGGGTACACTCAGGTACACTATTCTATCTGTTACCTTTCCTCACTGGGCTATTTTCCCTGTTGGAGGCTTGGAGCTCATGTAGAGCTTATAGCATCCAGCTTATCCAACTAGGGTTGTAGCTTAGCTCGCAATAATAATAATAATAATAATAATAATAATAATAATAATAATAATAATAATAATGTAATCGCTTTCTGAATCTTGCCGGATGTGTAATTTTATCTTTGGTGAAATAAAAGTATAATCACTAACTGTTTTTACAAGGCAAATGAAAGAAGTTTATCATACAAGCTCTCTTGTATGTGATATACTTATAGTATTGAAGTAACCAATGAACACTGAAACATTTAGATAAAAACAAAATTGTAGCCCTTAGAGTTAGTCTAGCCAACACATGATACTAAACTCTTTAATATTGTTGGTATATCTGTAAAGATGATTTAAACATTTTTAGGGAATAAGTCCAAATGTCCTTTTTAGTAAGCCTAAAGAAGGAATTAATAAACAAAATCAAGTCAAGATAAACTAAGAATCATATATATGCACATATTGAATAGTGGCATAGACTAGGAAAGCCAAATCCATAGTATATACATAATAAGTTATAAGCTTATTAATAAAAAGACTATAAAACTATAAAAATTTCCTATCCATGGTATAGACCTAACAAGTTATAAGCTAATTTTAAAGATACTATAAAAATCTAAAATATCCTAGACGCATTGTAAAGTTTAAACAAAATTGTATAATTTATTATACGAAATTCACGGAGAACATTGCATTTATAACTAAACTTATGGCTTCTCTGGTCGCGAATGTAATTGATTTACACTTAAGTAATTTTTCCCTTCCGTAAAATACTGTTCAATTATATACCAGTGGTTGTATAAACATGATTTTGGACTTGCACCGTAGCTATACGGAACTTCACCGGCCAGTTGCACAGGTTCTACGTTTCTCAGTTTCGAATTTGTAACGTTTTTTTGTTCGGAACCTGTACTGAACCTGTCAGTGTTGGAGTGTTTAAATGTGGGACCGGCGTCTCTCTCTCTCTCTCTCTCTCTCTCTCTCTCTCTTATTATTATTATCATTATTACTATTATTATTATTATTATTATTAGCTAAGCTACAACCCTAGTTAGAAAAGCAGGAAGCTTTAGGCCCAAGGTCTCCTGCAGGAAATATTAGCCCAGTAAGGAAAGTAAATATCATAATAAATAAACAGCAAGAGAACTAATGAACAATTAATGAAAAATATTTCAAGAACATTTACAACATTAAAACATCTTTCATATATAAACTCTAAAGAGAGACTCATGTCTGCCTGTTCAACATAAAAACATTCGTTGCAAGTTTGAATTTTTGAAGTTCCACCGATCCCAGAAGTACGTGGAGTGACATTTAGGTGTTCGAGAAATATTTTAAGAAAATGTTAATCCAGATAGTAATAATTGTATCAGGAGACATCAAGATGGAATTTGGAATAGTAAAGTGTGTTTTATTTAATATAGAGAAAGGAAAAGTAACATTGTGAATACACATGAGGTTGTTATCAGATTTAACGGTTAGGCCAATATAGATACTCATTTTAAAATACTTATTTTCTCTTCTAAAATATCAAATAACGAAGGAAATTAACGACTTTACGGTTTCGTTGATAAACCGTTTAGTTAATCTATGATGAAGTAAACTGTTTATTTAACCCCACAAATGCATGATGTAAAGGATAGTTTTGTTACTGATAAATTCAGATTTGATACTTGTGATGATAAGAGTTGAAATGACAAAGTAATTTTCTTACGGAATATCAAAGAATTATTATTATTATTATTACTTTTATTATTATTATTATTATTTTTATTATTATTATTATTATTATTATTATTATTATTATTATACAAGCTACAACCCTAGTTGGAAAAGCAGGCTGCTCTAAACCCAAGGGCTCCAATAGGGAAAAATAGCCCAGTGAGGAAAGGAAATAAGGATATAAATAAAGGAGGAGAACAAATTAACATTAAATCATTCTAAAAACAGTAACAACGTGAAAAAAGATGTCATATATAAACTATAAACAGACTTATGTATTTAGAATTAGTAATGCGTTTATATAATTCTTGATTTATTAGAAGATTTCAGATAACCACTTCAATATCGGTCTAGACATGCACAACAACGTAATTTTGTAAAATTAAATTCTACGAAATCTAGCAATGATTCTAATAGCAACTATTTGAAGGGGATAGATTGCAGTCAGTACATCATTATGAGATGTGTACATATCACGGATACGCTATAGCTTACAATTTAACCAGTGTGACGAGTAGCACAGTTTGTTACTATGAGTTGTGGCAGAATGTAACTTTGTACCGACTATTAGTACTACATTGAATCTATTTCTTTGGTTACGGATCATTTCTCCTTTCCCTAAACATACACAGAATAGACTGGCATATTCTTTACACATTCTTCTCTTTCCTCATACACTTGACAGAACTGAAAATACCAAACAATTCTTCACTGAAGAGGTTAACTACTGCACTGTAATTGTTCAGTGGTCAGCTTCCTCTTGGTAAGGATAGGAGAGACTCTTTAGCTATGGTAAGCAGCTTTCCTAGGAGAAGGACACTCCAAAATCAATCCTTTGATCTCTAGTCTTGGGTAGTGCCATAGCCTTTGTACCATGGTCTTCCACTGTCTTGGGTTGGAGTTCGCTTGCCTGGGGGTACACTCAGTCACATTATTCTACCTTATTTCTCATCCTATCGTTATTTTGAAGTTTTTATAGTTTATATATGAAAAAATTATCTTAATGTTGTTTTTGTTCTTAAACTTCTCTTGTAATTAATTCCTTATTTCCTTTCCTCACTGGCCTTTTTCCCTGTTGGAGTCCTTGGGCTTATAGCATCCTGTTTTTCCAACTAGGGTTGTAGCTTAGCAAGTAATACTAATAATAATAATAATAATAATTAGATTGATATCAATGGTGCTTGATATTTTCGACATATCGAAAAGACCACAGAACTACTTCGCTAAGTTTCAGGGTTTGTCTCTAACACTGCAGAATCGTGGATAAATCCTATGTGCATTAAACTTCCACAAAATTAGTGCACCTAGAGATACACTCGGAAACCACACTCTCTCACATATTGCCGAAACGGCAAGTTGTAGTTAGAAAAGGGCGTGGAGGTAGGAAGAGTTGAATGTGTGTGTGTGCGCGCGCGCTTGTTCGTGTGTGTGTGCATCTATATAAATATTTGAACAATTTTTAACGTCTCGTGTACACTAATGAACAGTGACTGATGTATATATATATATATATATATATATATATATATATATATATATATATATATATATATATTATCAGCCTTAACTAGTCCACTGCAGGACAAAGGCCTCAGACATGCCCTTCCATTCGCGTCTCTTTAGGGTATTTCTGTGACAGTCTATATATATTATCATCATCATTATCATCATCATTACCCGTTACTAATTCACTGCAGAACAAAGGCCTCAGACATTTGGTTTAACTTGCGTCTGTTTATGGTCTTTCTACGACAGTCCACAACCCAAACTTCCGTAGTTCGTTAATCTATCGTCTTCTTTTTCATCCTCTGCTTTTTTTAGCATCTCAAGGGACTCCTTAGTTCGTCGATCCATCGTCTTCTCTTCCTTCCTCTGCTTCTTTTGCAATCTCTAGGGAGGCATTCTGTTATTCTTAATGTCCATCTCTTGTCTGTCATTCTCATTATATATCCTGCTCATGTCCATTTCTTCTTCTTACAAGTTGATAGAATATCCTCTACTTTAGTTTGCCCTCGTATCCATGTTGCTCTTTTTCTGTCTCAGTGTTATTCCCATCATTGTTCTTTCCATAGCTCTTTGAGTTGTAACTAGCTTAGGTTCTAAGGCATGAGTAGTGCTCCAAGTTTCTGATGCTTAGGTTAAAACTGGTATGACCGTCTGAATAAATGGTTTTCTCTTTAGAGAAAGTGGCATTTTACTTTTCATAATCTCATTTTCTTCACTAAAAGCTATCTATCCAATGCTTAGCTTTTTAATTTCGGCCTCATGTCCTGGGAAAGAACTATTTGTCGTAGGTACGTATATTCATTAACAATTACTGCATATATATATATATATATATATATATATATATATATATATGTATACATATATATATATATATATATATATATATATATATATATATATATATATATATATATATATATATATATATATATATATATATACACACACACACACACACACACATATATATATATATATATATATATATATATATATATATATATATATATATATATATATATATATATATATATATATATATATATATATATTAGTAAAACATAGCAAGCACCCACATATTCGCCTGCAGAAGGGAAAAAATAACCGAGAAAATGCACACCCCAGATATACGCTACTGAAGATCGAGAGAACCAACATAAAAAAAAAAAAAATGTGTAAAACTCGGGCTGCACTATGTGATTGCCAAGCTGAGACCTATATGTTGCAGGTGAAAAGAATCCAACGCTATTTTTTTTTCCTTTTTTTTATGTATAAGTGGCCCCGGGAGATATGACGAAAAACGAGTGGGAGAATATAAGGAGCATTTAAACAATAGGTCTAGGAGAAATGCTAGACCTATTTTTTTTTTCTTTTTTTTTTTTTTTTGAAAATAATGTGGATTGTCATTGATGTATGGAATATACTTTTTGAAGAAGTTACATTGAATGTATGAATGGATGACGAATAAATTCGTGAACAGAAATTGATATTCTAAGTAGTATGTTTTTTATTTATTTTCTTTTGGTTATCTGAAAAGAAATGTTGATTTAAATTGATGTATGGAATATACATGATGAAGAAGTTGCAATGAATGAATGAATAAATGACGAATAGATTCGTGAACAGTCATTGATATTTGTAGGTAGTAGGTTGGCCAGAGCACCAGCCACTCTTTGAGAAACAACCGCTAGAGAGTTATGGGGCCTTTTGACTGGCTAGACAGTACTATATTGGATCCTTCTCTCTGGTTACGGTTCATTTTCCCTTTGCCAACACAGACACACACATATACACACACTGAATAGTCTGGCCTATTCTTTACATATTCTCCTCTGTCCTCATACACCTGACAACACAGATTACCAAACAATTCTTCTTCACTCAAGGGGCTACTACACTAATTGTTCAGTGGCCAATTTCCTCTTGGTAAGGGTAGAAAAGACTTCTTTAGCTATGGTAAGCAGCTCTTCTAGAAGGACACTC
>NC_090727.1:32846408-32851408 GCF_036898095.1 Palaemon carinicauda
TTTTGTTGAGGATAGTCTTTATTGTAATTTTTTGTTGAGGGATAGTCTTTATTGTAATTTTTTGTTGAGGGATAGCCTTTATTGTAATTTTTTGTTGAAGGATAGTCTTTATTGTTTAGTACAGAAGCTACCTAAAGTCTGTCTATTCAAAATTTGACGGAAATAAAAAAGAAAATAGAGAGAAAGAAGAGGAGCTACCTGTAAATATTTGATATCATCGTCTCAAGGAAACGAACATAAAGAGAGAACTTTGAAGTTTCACCCCTTTCGAAGTAAGTGTTGGATACCTTGTTAGATTCCTCTCCCAATTAAGTAATAAAGAAGCAATTGGTTCCAATTACTGCACCACAATCAATGTTGCTCGCTATTGTTTTTACAGACTTATTTTGAACAATAGTTTTATTTCGTACCATGGTCTTCCACTGTCTTGGGTTAGAGTTCTCTTGCTTGAGGGTACACTCGGGCACACTTCTATCTAGTCTCTCTTCCTCTTGTTTTGTTAAAGTTTTTATAGTTTTTATAGGAAATATTTTTTGTTAATGTTGTTACTATACTTAAAATATTTAATTTTTCTTTATTTCCTTTCCCCACTGGGCTATTTTCCCTGTTGAGGCCCCTGGGCTTATAGCATCCTGCTTTTCCAACTAGGGTTGTAGCTTAGCATTTAATAATAATAATAATCAATCATTTACTGAAATCTATTTTGACTTTTTGGATACCTTATATATATATATATATATATATATATATATATATATATATATATATATATATATAAATGATTAATTGACTGAAATGTATGAGAATAATGATTTATTCATCATTACTGTCAATTTGTGTGCGTTATTATGATTCATAAATTTATTTTGAATAGATGAATAATTGGCTAGAATATATTTATCATTACATTGACCTTTGTTCATTTTAAATTCTCTAGCATTCATTTTCACTAAATGAATGGTAGATTGATTAGCAATCATTTTTCATATTAGGTTTTTATGTGATTTTTTATTTACTAATTTCTTTTGACTTGCTTAGTACCATTTAAGTAGTCTTTTGATATCTCGATTTTCTGTATATATACATATATATATATATATATATATATATATATATATGTACATATATAGATATATATATATATATATATATATGTATATATATATATACATATATATATAATATATATATATATATATATATATATATATATCAACAACAACAATAATAATAATAATAATAATAATATTATTATTATTATTATTATTATTATTATTATTATTATTATTATTATTATTATTATCATTATTATTATCATTATTATCATCATCATAATGATAATAATGAAAATGATTATGATACCAATGATAACAATTAAAACAACAATAAAAACAATGAAAATAAGCAAAGCCACATCTGCTAAGCATCCGACAAATAAAAAGAAAGAGCAAACACAACAACAACAACAACAACAACAACAACAACAACAAAAACAACAACAGAAATATATATAAAAACCAGTGGAGACAATCAACAGAAGTGGAATGCTGAGCAGTAAACGGAGGAATAGACAATGTAAAAAAAAACCATTGCCCACAAAACACAAAATTTTATCGCCTCTCGAAGAGGTGGCACGCGTTTCTCGCTCGCAAACGCGCGTGCGTGCGTGCGTGCGTGCGTGCACGTGCGTTTGCGGGTATGTTTTCGTGATATGGTACGAATACATAATGTAGCCTAAAGAGGACCCAGGCTTTCAGAATAAAAGGTTTCGATTTGATGAGATGCAAGAGAGAGAGAGAGAGAGAGAGAGAGAGAGAGAGAGAGAGAGAGAGAGAGAGAGAGAGAGAGAGAGAGAGAGAGAGAGGATATACTGATCTACAAATACAGACAGATGTATACATTCAGAGAGAGAGAGAGAGAGAGAGAGAGAGAGAGAGAGAGAGAGAGAGAGAGAGAGAGAGAGAGAGAGAGAGAGAGAGAGTGTATACTCATCTTAGAAACCCAGACAGATGTATACATTCATAGAGAGAGAGAGAGAGAGAGAGAGAGAGACAGAGAGAGAGAGAGTATACTGATCTAGAAAGACAGACAGATGCATACATTCATAGAGAGAGAGAGAGAGAGAGAGAGAGAGAGAGAGAGAGAGAGAGAGAGAGAGAGAGAGAGAGAGAGAGAGAGAGAGAGAGTCATCAGTATATGCGAGATTCGTTCACAGTCTTGAGATGGGCCATCAGTGGGAAAAGAAACAAAATATATATATTTTTTCCGGTAAAATTTTCTATCTATTTGAATTTTGTAATGGAAGGGATTTTGCTTTTATTTGTATTTCACAAAACGTATGCATCAATTCATGAAAAGTTACGAGAAAGTTGCGTGGTACATTTCATATTGACGAAAAATTATATTTTGAGTAATATTTTCTATCCATTGGAAATAGGTAATGAACTGGATTTTGTTTCTATCTATATTTCACGATATATATATATATATATATATATATATATATATATATATATATATATATATATATATATATATATATATCAATGCATGAAAAGTTTCAAGGAAATGTGCGGTACAGTTGGATACATTAATCCCTGGCCACCTCGTCCTGAAGGAGGACACCCTGTCACTCCCTTACTTCGCATCGAGTAAACAAACAGTGTAGGGGGCTTCTACCTGATCTAAGGAAAGGGGCTAATTGGTAAAATCCCTGACTGGTGATCGCCAGATCGGGGTTCGAGTCCTGCTGAAAGTCGTTAGTTCTTTTGGTCACTGCAACTTCACCATCTTTGTGAGCTAAAGATTGGGGAGTCTGGGGGAGCCTATAAGTCTATCTGCTGAGTCATCAGCAGTCATTGCCCGGCCATTCTTGGTCCTAGCTTGGGTGGAAAGGAGGCTTGGGTGCTGATCATATGTATATATGGCCAGTCTCTAGGGCATTGTCCTGCTTGATAGGGCAATGTCCCTGTCCCTTGCCTCTTCCATTCATGAGCAGCTTTTAAACCTTCAAAGCTTTATATACAGCTAGATAAAAAACAATGAGAAGTTATTTCGCGTTGCTTTTTAACTCATTCATATCTAGCAAATACAGTATCACTTTATGTTTCAGAAACGTGAAACATGAAAAATATAGTAAGCAGAAAGTTAGACTGAAAAAAAAAACATATTGGTTTTAACTAATTCAAACCGTGTCAAGTATAATAAAATTTAATGTTTAATAAAAGTAAAATATGAAAAAAAGTGACACGGTGACAGATAGAATATTATTTCATTTTTCAGAAACGTAAAACCTGAAAAAAAAAAAAACATTAACTAAAAAAGGGAAGGATTTCATACTGATTTCAGCTAATTGAAATCAGTGTCAAATACAATATAATTTTATGTTTGAAAATGTAATAATTAAAAAGTTATTTTCTATTGGTTTTAATCAATTCAAAATAATAAGTTCAACTAAAAGAATTAGAAAATCATTTCCTATTGATTATTATCAAATTCAAATCGGTGTCAAAGACAATATAATTATGATTCATAAAATACCAAATAAAAAAGGCAAAGAGCAAAAACGCCTTCATCTTAGTTTTAACTAATTCAAAACAGTGTCAAATACAATATAATTTATGTTTCATAAAAGTAAAATAAGAAAAAATATAGTAAATAGAAAAAAGACACCACAAACATCACATTTAGTGTCAAATACAAATAATTTTGTGTTACATAAAAGTAATACTTAGAAAATAATAATTAAAAACAAGACGCCACAAACAACACCTATGTAGTGTGTCAAATAAAAATAATTTCGTGCTTCATAAAATTAAAACTTTAAAAAAAAAATAATTAAAAAAAGACATGCAGTAAACAATGACACATTTAGTGTGTCAGATACAAATCATATTGTGTTGTATAAAAGTAAAAATGAAAATAATAATAATAATAAAAGACAAACAGTAAACAACACCATATTTAGTGTGTCAAATACATATAATTTTTTATTATACGAAAGTAAAATTTGAAAAATAAAAAATTAATAAGGGAACACTCGGGCACACTACTTTATCTTGTTTCTATTCCTCTTGTTATTTTCAAGTTTTTATAGTTTATATGTGAAATATTTATTTTAACGTTGTTATTGTTCTTAAACTTCTAGTAGTTGTTCCTTATTTCCTTTCCTCACTGGGCTATTTTCCCTGTTGGAACCCTTGGGCTTATAGCATCCTGCTTTTCCAAATAAGGTTGTAGTTTAGCAAGTAATAATAATAATAATAATAATAATAATAATAATAATAATAATAATAATAATAATACCACATTTAGTGTTTCAAATACAATATAATTTTATATCTGATAAAAGTAAAACATAAAAAAGAATAATACTTGATGAAAAAAGGGTATATAACAAACCACATCTAGTAACCTCACATACTCGGTCCATATATACAGACCCCATTAAACATGATTTAAAAGACCCTTCATATAACAGCAACGTCTTGCCCAAAAACCTTCCCAAGTCAGCGTTATTTAACAAGTGTAGCCCATTATTTGCCACCGTTAGTTACGCCGTCGAAGGCCGTATCCCGTCCAAAATGGGTCGGGGGAGAAAGAAAACAACGCTGAAATAATGGGCGAAGGAAGTCAACAGCCAAAAAAAAAAAAAAAAAAAAAAAAAAAAAAAAAAAAAAAAAAGGTGAATTTTATAAGGCAATTCCGGACACCCATAAGCAAACTTGGTTGGGTGTGTTTCTCTTGTAAAACGTACAGTTATAGTCTGCTGAGAAGAAGAAGAAGAAGAAGAAGAAGAAGAAGAAGAAGTAGATGAAGAAAGTAGTGCCAAAAGGGAAGAAAATATTAAATTGTGATATATATATTTACATCTTTTCATGTTTGTGTAAATTATTATTATTATTATTATTATTATTATTATTATTATTATTATTATTATTATTATTATTATTATCATTATTATTGTTGTTTTTGTTATTGTTATCATGATTCTTGGGAAA
>NC_090727.1:32868581-32871081 GCF_036898095.1 Palaemon carinicauda
AGAGAGCCATAAGTTTGAACATCGTTGTCGCAGAGCGACTCCAAATTTGGTTCATAGCTGAGTGTACGAAAATGCACGCCAATTAAAATGTTAAGGACAAAGGTCAAGGTCAAGGTCAAGTAAAGGGTCAAGAAATAAGCTGCCGTGGCGGAGGTCTGCGCTCTTCTGAGTGCCCCTCTAGTGTTCTTATCTGCAATGCTTTGGTCTTGCCATACTATATAAGTGATTACCCGTTGTTAATACTGTAATGACTATATGAAATAATCTTCTTCACGCTTCATAGTCCTCAACCATGTAGGCCTGGGTCTTCCAACTCTTCTAGTGCCTCTTAAGTGAGGTAGGAGATGATGAATGGAGAAGTTTTGATTTAAAAACTCAAGATAGAGACGACTGGCGAAATCTAACCGAGGCCCTTTGCGTCAATAGGCGTAGGAGGAGATGACGACTATTATGATGATGATGAAATAATCTACTGAACTAGATGAGATTACAAACTCAACAAGAAATGGAAAAATTTATATAGGTCACGTTGAAGCTCATTTTAAGATAATTAAATTCATAAATGTAATTCGATATATTAATTAGCTCCGCAATATGCAAAGGTTTAGAACTTTTATAACAGAATTGTCAGAGTATAATTTCATTCAGTATTTGTTTTCTTATTAGAACAATTGTAACCAAATTCTCAGCTTAAAATGCTATTCAGTCTTTGCTTTCTCGCTAGAATAATTGTAACAGATTCTCGAAATCACGAATTCTATAAAATTACATGAAAATTATAAGGGATAAATCCATTTTCATTTATTTGTTTGATAATTTACATTAGAAATTTAAACACATTTGACCAAATGGAGATTTCAAAATCATATTATCATAGAAACTCTGTCCCGTTTAGGGAAAAAAAAAAATTAAAATATGACTGATTGTAATAATGACAGAGTCAAAATCACGAATTCTATAAAATTACATAAAAATTATAGAGGATAAATCCATTTTCATTTATTTGTTTGTTAATTTACATTAGAAATTTAAACAGATTTGACCAAATGGAGATTTCAAAATCATATCATCATAGAAACTCTGTCCCGTTTAGGAAAAAGAAAAATAATTAAAATATGACTGATTGTAATAATTACAGAGGCATAATACTTACGTCAGTTGTTATGAAAATGTATATTATGCTTATTCTAAAGAGACTGGAGAGAAAGATTGATGAAAAGCTGGGAGATAAACAAGCAAGATTTAGAAAAGGTAGAAGTTGTACTGACCAAATTATCATTTTGAGACGTATAACAATGAGTAGAATATAGAAATCCACTTTTGATGGCATTTGTGGACTATGAAAAAGCCTTTGATAGTGTGCACCGGCCAATTTTGTGGAGAGTCCTGCGTTATTATAGAATTCCTCTTAAATATGTAAATTTGATTAAGTCTGTTCATGAGCATAGCAAGGGCAAAGTTAATGTTAATGGAGTATTATCAAATGAATTTCCAGTGAACAGCGGAGTACTCCAAGGGAATGTGTTGTCACCTATGTTGTTTATCCTCCTCATGGATTTTGTAATGAGTAGAACAGTCGGAGGTGGTGGAAAAGGATTGGACTGGATTGGTGATAGGAATTTAGCACACCTAGAATATGCTGATGGTGCTGTCCTTGTTAGCAGAACACCACAGGATTTGCAATGCTTGCTTACTAGAATGCATGAAATATCACACGAGGTTGGGCTGAAGATAAATAGAAGAATGAGATGATGAGAACGGAATATGCAATGGAAGATGAAATATCATTGGAAGGAAAAAGGATCTTTGGAATTAGAGTTTGCTAAAAGATTGGAAATAAGCAAATCAGACAATGGCAGGCTTAAGTAAAATTTGGAAATCAAATCGCCTGAAATTACATATAGAAATCAGACTATATATCAGTTTAGTGAGATCGGTGTTACTCTATGAACATGAGTCATGGTATGACAATGGCAATCTAATAGATTTAGCAAATTTGAGAACAAAGCCCTCAGAAGGATATTGGGAGTTAAATGACAGGACAGGATTAGAAACGAATCTGTAAGAAAGATTACTCGAGTGCCATAGGTGGATGCAATCATGATAAGGGGTAGATGGAGATAGTTTGGCATGCTCTTCGCACTCCCCAAGAGAGATTAATTCACCAAACGTTCAGCTGGTCTCCACAAGGCCCTAGAAGAGTTGGAAGACCCAAACCTACATGGCTGAGGACTATAAAGCGTGAAATAGGAGATGAGGAATGGAGAAGTATTGAATTAAAATCTCAAGACAGAGACGGCTAGAGAAATCTAACCGAGGCCCTTTGCTTCAATAGGCGTAGGAGATGATGATGATGATAATGATGATGATGATGATGTTTGTTTTTTATATTAGAAATTTAAACAGTGGAATACCCAGACCAACATGGCCGAGGACTTTAAAGCGCGAAGTAGGAAATGAGGAATGGAGAAGTATTGAATTAAAAGCTCAAGATAGAGAC
>NC_090727.1:32878581-32881081 GCF_036898095.1 Palaemon carinicauda
ATTATAAAAATACACCCGAGGGAACAAGATAACGAAAATCATTATACAGAACAAAAAAAAAAAATAGAAACATTTCTATTAGAACAGGTCTCACTGTAAAAAATCTCAATTAAGGGAAGGAGGTAATGTAATTGTGATGCTGATTATTTTAGATTATTTTATGTAATTTCCTTTAAACGAATCTAATCAATAGGAAATAAAACTGTTGTAATTGTGTTATTAAAATGGTAGACTTGATGCAAGCGGAACGAATTAACTTGATTCTGATAAGGGGAGAAACTGTTAGTATTTTTAGACTTTTTTAGGCATTTTATGAAATTGTGATGTAATAAAATGTAATTAATTGCGATAATTGGGGTAATTTCTGTGTACATAATCTCTCATTTTGGTAAATATTACGATAGACTTTTGGAAATGCTCCTGTCTCGTAATCTATTAGACGGGAGTTCGAGCCATGCTCAAGCTTAAACAGTTTCTACCAGTGTCTGTGACCTTACCGTCATTGTGAGCTAGGTATTATGAGCAGCCATTGCCTGGCGCTCCCTGGTCCTAGGTTTGGTGGATGAGGGGCTTGGGCGCTTATCATATTCATATATGGTCGTTCTTTAGGGCATTGTCCTATCTCTTGCTTCTACCAAAATATAGTCCAACTGATGGTAGCCTATTGGTAATGTCCCCTGTCTGGCGATCTGCTGGACTGGTGTTATAGACTCGAGCTCGATAATTTCTTGTAGTCTAAGTATGGTGTTTTTTAAGGAGCCTACATACCGAGTCATCAGTAGCCATTTCCTGGCTCTCCCTGGTCCAAATGGGTGCAGAGGGCTCTTGGGCCCTGATCATATATAAGGTCAGTCTCTAGGGCATTGTCACTATCCCTTGTCTCTGCCATTCATGAGCGACCTTTGAACCTGTAAATGATTATGATGATAAAAATGAAATAGAATCAAGAGATCATATTAATATAATCCTGAAATTGGAAAAAAGGAAGATACATTAAATAAATATAACTATGAAAAAATATAATTTCGATTATGGATAAAAAAGGAAGACATTTAAAACCAATATCCTCCCATCTCAATAAATGTAATCTCGAGCACAAACTAATGTAATCGCTCCATGAATAATTTCAATAGATGTAACTATGAGAAAGAAAGATAATTCTGATAATGGATGAAACTGAAGTCATGTGGAACAAATATCCTACAGTCCCCATAAATGTAATCAAGGGGATAAAGTAATGTAATCATTTGAGAAATAATCACATTAAATATAATTATGGGGAAAAATATATAATTCTCCCAGTGGATGAAACTGAAGACGTGGAATAAACATCCTGCAGTCCCCATAAATGTAATCAAGCGAACAAACTAATGTAATCACAGGAGAAATAATTACATTAAATATAACGATGTGAAAAAAATATAATTCTCCCAGTTGATGAAACTGAAGACATGTGGAACAAATATCCCATAGTCCCCATAAATGTAATCAAGAAAGCAAACTAATGTCATCGTGCGAGAAATAATTACATTAAATATAACAACGAGAAAAAATATAATTCTCACAATTGAGGAAACTGAAGAAGACATGTAAAAAAATATCCTACACTTCCCATAAATGTAATCAAGAGAACAAACTAATGTAATCATTTGAGAAATAATATCATTAAATATAATTATGAGGGAAAAAATATAATTCTCCCAGTGGATGAAACTGAAGACATGTAGAACAAATATCTTACAGTTCCCATAAATATAATCAAGAGAACAAGCTAATGTAATCGCTGGCTGAATCAGTGAAAGCCAGGCTGGGGAGAGGGCTTGGGGGGGGGAGAATCAGGGGAGCAACGCCCCCTCCCCGGGGGGGGAGGGGGTTGTTACAACATTCTGTTGCAGAAGTTTTGCAATTTCCAGGTAGTCATCTTGTTTGAGAAGTTTGTCTGTCTCTATGGAAGACCTTAGTTTAGCACGTTTAAAAGGAAGCAGATGAGAAGTGATGGTGATGGTGATGATGATGGTGATGATGATGATAAAAGGAGGTGGTGATGATATTGATGATTATAGTGATGAGAGGAAGGAGAGATGATTTATTTGATGTTCAAATGAGAGATGAAGATTATATGGTGTTGGTGATGAACTGGTTGAAAATGGTGATGCTGATAGGGATGATGAAGAAGGAGGTGATGATAATGGTGATGATTATAGTGATGAGACAAAGGAAAGAGGATTTATTTGATGTTTAAATGAGAAATGAAGATTATAAGATGTTGGTCAAGGTCGAACAAAAGGTCGAGAAATAAGATGACGAGGCGGAGGTATGTGCTCTACTGAGTGCCCTTCTAATTTTTATTTATTTGGGTTAATTTTTTTTTTTTTTTTTTTTTTTTGTTAGATTAAGATACACACGAGCTTTTTTTTTTTTAGATACACACGAGCTTCAGTAACTTACCCTCTGGAATTTTGGGGGAATAATAATAATAATAATAATAATAATAATAATA
>NC_090727.1:32886081-32898581 GCF_036898095.1 Palaemon carinicauda
ACAGATCCCTATGACCTGGTCAAGGAATCCCCACCTATGGATACAGAGATCGATCAAAAAGTGTTGCCTGTAGGTAGTGTTATATATGGAGAAATCCTTGGTGAAGGTGACTATGGTGTGGTCCGAAGGTGTCAAATTTTGACTGATGATGGTCGATGGGTGGAAGGCGCTGTAAAGACGCTGAAATCGGATGATTCTGATATTAGGGAAGACTTCGACGAAGAGGCTTATGTCCTACAGCAATTCAGTGGTATTGAAGGAGTTCCTAAATACTATGGTAGATACGGAGAAAATGCAGACATAGTAATGTCCTTCCATGGTAATAACAGTTTACATGAATTTTTTTCTAAGAGAGAAAACTGTAAAGTTCAAATTGCTGTTAAGATTTTTAAGAAATTAGCTAAGATTTTACATGACGTCCACGAGAGAGGTTATGGCCACAATGACTTTTTCCAGGGAAACATTGTCATAGACGATGAAATGAATCCTACACTAGTTGATTTTGGTTTTGCATTGCCATTTGGAAGCCAAATCAATGATGGAATTCGTGAAATAACTCGTAGTCTCCCACAGTATGTCAATGATCCTCTCCAACTCAACTGCGGCCAACCAACATGTCCTGAAAACGACATCTATAGTTTTGCTATCGAACTGAAAGGCATTATGAAATCATGTGGATACGGAGAAGAAAGATGTGTAGAGTTTGAAAGCCTAATTTCCAGAGCCTTGAGCCCATTCAAGGAAATAAGGCCGTCACTAATGGATTTCTATAGATGCCTTGAAAAAATGGAACCCGGCAGAATTGTAATTCAAGAACAATCTCTAAGAGATGAAGAGAAACTGGAAAGAGTTGAAGAAGCTGTAATTCAAGAACAATCTCTAAGAGATGAAGAGAAACTGGAAAGAATTGAAGAAGCTGTAATTCAAGAACAATCTCTAAGAGATGAGAAATTGAAAAGAATCGAGGAAAAGAATTACAAGTTACCTGAATGGTTGAAGTTTGAGACTAAAACTTGGCTACTTGAACGGTGGAGATCTTACATTCCAGTTTGGATGTCAGCAGTGGAAGCTGCGGGGATTACACATCCCCATGACCTGGTCAAAATTTCCCCAGCTATAGTTACAGAGATAAGTCAAAAAGTGTTGCCTGAAGGTAGTGTTATATATGGAGAAATCCTCGGTCAAGGTGACTATGGTGTGGTCCGAAAGTGTCAAATTTTGACTGATGATGGTCAATGGGAGGAAGGCGCTGTAAAGACCCTGAAATCGGATAATCCTAAAATTAAGAAAGACTTCGACAAAGAAGCTAATGTCCTACAGATGTTCAGTGGTATTGAAGGAGTTCCTAAATACTATGGTAGGTACGGAGAAAATGCCGACATAGTAATGTCTTTCCATGGTAATATGAGGTTAGATGATTTTTTAGCTAAGAAAGAAAACTGTAAAGTTCAAATTGCTGTTAAGATTTTTAAGAAATTAGCTAAGATTTTACATGACGTCCACGAGAGAGGTTATGGCCATAATGACTTTTTCGAGGGAAACATTGTCATAGACGATGAAATGAATCCTACACTAGTTGATTTTGGTTTTGCATTGCCATTTGGAAGCAAAATGTTTCATGACATTCGTGAAATATCTCTTAATCTCCCAGAGTATATCAATGATCCTCTCCACCTCTATTGTGGACAACCAACATGTCCTGAAAACGACATCTATAGTTATGCTATAGTAATAGAAGGCCTAATTAAAAAATGTGGATATGAAAAAGAAAGATGTGTAGAGTTTGAAAGCCTAATTTCCAGGGCCTTGAGCCCATTCAAGGAAATAAGGCCGTCACTAATGGATTTCTATAGATGCCTTGAAAAAATGGAACCCGGCAGAATTGTAATTCAAGAACAATCTCTAAAAGATGAAGATAAATTGGAAAGAGTCGAAGAAGTTGTAATTCAAGAACAATCTCTAAGAGATGAAGAGAAAGTTGAAAGAGTCGAAGAAGTAATTCAAGAACAATCTCTAAGAGATGAAGAGAAACGGGTAAGAATCGAAGAAGTAATTCAAGAACAATCTCTAAGAGATGAAGATAAATTGGAAAGCGTCAAGGAAGAGAAATACAAATTACCCGCATGGTTGGAGTTTGACTGTAAACGTTGGCTAATTCAAAAGTGGAGACCTTTCTTCGTAGCTTGGGCGTTAGAAGCCGAAGATGCGAGGATTACACATCCCCGTGACCTGGTCAAGGAATCCCCAGCTATAGTTACAGAGATAAATCAAAAAGTGTTGCCTGAAGGTTGTGTTAAATATAGAAAAATCCTTGGTGAAGGTGACTATGGTGTGGTCCGAAAGTGTCAAATTTTGAATGGTGATGGTCGATGGGAGGAAGGCGCTGTAAAGACGCTGAAATCGGATGATCCTAAAATTAAGAAAGAATTCGACAAAGAAGCTAATGTCCTACAGATGTTCAGTGGTATTGAAGGAGTTCCTAAATATTATGGTAGGTACGGAGAAAATGCAGACATAGTAATGTCTTTCCATGGTAATGACACGTTATATAAATTTTTTTCTAAGAAAAAAAACTGTAAAGTTCCAAATGCTATTAAGATTTTTAAGAAATTAGCTAAGATTTTACATGACGTTCACAAGAGAGGTTATGGCCACAATGATTTTTGTCAGGGAAACATTATCATAGATGATAAAATGAATCCTACACTAGTTGATTTTGGTTTTGCATTGCCATTTGGAAGCCAGATAACTGACAAAATTCATGAGGTAACTCTTAATCACCCGAACTATATCAACGACCCTCTTCAGCTCTACTGTGGCCAACCAACATGTCCTGAAAACGACATCTATAGTTTTGGTACCGAACTAGAAGCCATACTACAACTATGTGGATACGGAAAAGAAAGATGTGTAGAGCTTGAAAACCTAATTTCCAGAGCCTTGAGCCCATTCAAGGAAATAAGACCAACACTAATGGATTTTTATAGATGCTTTGAAAAAATGGAATGCGAAAAAAATCATTGTAAAATTATGGAAAGACTTGAAGAAGTTGTAATTCAAGAACAATCCGAAAAAGCTGAAAGAGGAGGGGAGTAAAAGAGCAGCAGCAGCACACTTGAAAATTAAAAAGTATATAAAATTACAAAAAAAAAAAAAAAAAAATACAAAAAAAAAAAAAAAATAAATTAAATTTGAAAAAAAAAATCCACAGAAATCCGGCAGCAGTAATCCATTCTGGATACATAAAGGATAACCTCAAATGGACTCAGCAGAGGGAAGAAGTCTGGCTTGCTCTACTGTGCTTTGTTCCTTGATGAAGATTCACCTGTACTGTTTCTTTGTCAGGTGGAAAAATGCAGTAAAAACAAGTCTGACTTATTCTAGTATGCTATGACATCCCCATCAGCCGTAGGAGGATAAAAGAAGCAGAACCAAGAGCAGCCGTAGGGCAGTACCAGTGATCTATTCTAGGTACCTTAGTGATCTCCTCAAAAGGACTCAGCAGATGGAAGAAGTCTGACTTGATCTACTGTGCTTTGTTCCTTGATGAAGATTCACCTGTACTGTTTCTTTGTCACGTGAACAAATGCAGTAAAAACAAGTCTGACTTATTCTAGTATGCTGTGACCTCCCCACCAGACGTAGGAGGATAAAAAAAAGCAAAACCAAGAGCAGCAGTAGCAGTACCAGTGATCTATTCTAGGTAACTAAGGGATCCCCTCAAAAGGACTCAGCAGATGGAAGAAGTCTGACTTGGTCTACTGTGCTTTGTTCCTTGATGAAGATTCACTTGTACTGTTTCTTTGTCAGGTGGACAAATGCAGTAAAAACAAGTCTGACTTATTCTAGTATGCTGTGACATCCCCATCAGCCGTAGGAGGATAAAAGAGGCAGAACTAAGAGCAGCCATAGCAGAAACAGTTATCTATTCTGGATACCTAATGGATCTCCTCAAATGGACTCAGCAGAGGGAAGAAGTCTGGCTTGCTCTACTGTGCTTTGTTCCTTGATGAAGATTCACCTGTACTGTTTCTTTGTCAGGTGGACAAATGCAGTAAAAACAAGTCTGACTTATTCTAGTATGCTGTGACCTCCCCACCAGACGTAGGAGGATAAAAAAGAAAAAACAAGAGCAGCAGTAGCAGTACCAATGATATATTCTAGGTACCTAAGGGATCTCCTCAAAAGGACTCAGCAGATGGAAGTCTGACTTGGTCTACTGTGCTTTGTTCCTTGATGAAGATTCACTTGTACTGTTTCTTTGTCAGGTGGACAAATGCAGTAAAAACAAGTCTGACTTATTCTAGTATGCTCTGACATCCCCATCAGCCGTAGGAGGATAAGAGAAGCAGAACCAAAAGCAGCAGTAGCAGTACCAGTGATCTATTCTAGGTACCTAAGGGATCTCCTCAAATGGACTCAGCAGATGGAAGTCTGACTTGGTCTACTGTGCTTTGTTCCTTGATGAAGATTCACTTGTACTGTTTCTTTGTCAGGTGGACAAATGCAGTAAAAACAAGTCTGACTTATTCTAGTATGCTCTGACATCCCCATCAGCCGTAGGAGGATAAGAGAAGCAGAACCAAGAGCAGCAGTATCAGTACCAGTGATCTATTCTAGGTACCTAAGAGATCTCCTCAAAAGGACTCAGCAGATGGAAGAAGTTTGACTTGGTCTACTGTGCTTTGTTCCTTGATGAAGATTCACCTGTACTGTTTCTTTGTCAGGTGAACAAATGCAGTAAAAACAAGTCTGACTTATTCTAGTATGCTGTGACCTCCCCACCAGACGTAGGAGGATAAAAAAGCAAAACCAAGAGCAGCAGTAGCAGTACCAGTGATCTATTCTAGGTAATTTACCTAAGGGATCTCCTCAAAAGGACTCAGCAGATGGAAGAAGTCTGACTTGGTCTACTGTGCTTTGTTCCTTAATGAAGATTCACCTGTACTGTTTCTTTGTCAGGGGAACAAATGCAGTAAAAACAAGACTGACTTATTCTAGTATGCTATGACATCCCCATCAGCCATAGGAGGATAAAAGAAGCAGAACCAAGAGCAGCAGTAGCAGTACCAGTGATCTATACTAGGTACCTAAGGGATCTCCTCAAAAGGACTCAGCAGATGGAAGAAGTCTGACTTGGTCTACTGTGCTTTATTCCTTGATGAAGATTCACCTGTACTGTTTCTTTGTCAGGTGGACAAATACAGTAAAAACAAGTCTGACTTATTCTAGTATGCTATGACATCCCCATCAGCCGTAGGAGTATAAAACAAGCAGAACAAAGAGCAGCAGTAGCAGTACCAGTGATCTATTCTGGATACCTAAGGGATCTCGTCAAATGGACTCATCAGATGGAAGAAGTCTGACTTGGTCTACTGTGCTTTGTTCCTTGATGAAGATTCACTTGTACTGTTTCTTTGTCAGGTGGACAAATGCAGTAAAAACAAGACTGACTTATTCTAGTATGCTATGACATCCCCATCAGCCGTAGGAGGATAAAAGAAGCAGAACCAAGAGCAACAGTAGCAGTACCAGTGATCTATTCTGGATACCTAAGGGATATCCTCAAATGGACTCAGCAGAGGGAAGAAGTCTGGCTTGCTCTACTGTGCTTTGTTCCTTGATGAAGATTCACCTGTACTGTTTCTTTGTCAGGTGGACAAATGCAGTAAAAACAAGTCTGACTTATTCTAGTATGCTATGACATCCCCATCAGCCGTAGGAATATAAAACAAGCAGAACAAAGAGCAGCAGTAGCAGTACCAGTGATCTATTCTGGATACCTAAGGGATCTCGTCAAATGGACTCATCAGATGGAAGAAGTCTGACTTGGTCTACTGTGCTTTGTTCCTTGATGAAGATTCACTTGTACTGTTTCTTTGTCAGGTGGACAAATGCAGTAAAAACAAGTCTAACTTATTCTAGTATGCTATGAAATCCCCATCAGCCGTAGGAGTATAAAAGAAGCAGAACCAAGAGCAACAGTAGCAGTACCAGTGATCTATTCTGGATACCTAAGGGATATCCTCAAATGGACTCAGCAGATGGAAGAAGTCTGACTTGGTCTACTGTGCTTTGTTCCTTGATGAAGATTCACTTGTACTGTTTCTTTGTCAGGTGAACAAATGCAGTAAAAACAAGACTGACTTATTCTAGTATGCTATGACATCCCCATCAGCCGTGGGAGGATAAAAGAAGCAGAACCAAAAGCAGCAGTAGCAGCACCAGTGATCTATTCTAGGTACCTAAGTGATCTCCTCAAAAGGACCCAGCAGATGGAAGAAGTCTGACTTGCTCTACTGTGCTTTGTTCCTTGATGAAGATTCACTTGTACTGTTTCTTTGTCACGTGAACAAATGCAGTAAAAACAAGTCTGACTTATTCTAGTATGCTGTGACCTCCCCACCAGACGTAGGAGGATAAAAAAAAGCAAAACCAAGAGCAGCAGTAGCAGTACCAGTGATCTATTCTAGGTAACTAAGGGATCCCCTCAAAAGGACTCAGCAGATGGAAGAAGTCTGACTTGGTCTACTGTGCTTTGTTCCTTGATGAAGATTCACTTGTACTGTTTCTTTGTCAGGTGGACAAATGCAGTAAAAACAAGTCTGACTTATTCTAGTATGCTGTGACATCCCCATCAGCCGTAGGAGGATAAAAGAGGCAGAACTAAGAGCAGCCATAGCAGAAACAGTTATCTATTCTGGATACCTAATGGATCTCCTCAAATGGACTCAGCAGAGGGAAGAAGTCTGGCTTGCTCTACTGTGCTTTGTTCCTTGATGAAGATTCACCTGTACTGTTTCTTTGTCAGGTGGACAAATGCAGTAAAAACAAGTCTGACTTATTCTAGTATGCTGTGACCTCCCCACCAGACGTAGGAGGATAAAAAAGAAAAAACAAGAGCAGCAGTAGCAGTACCAATGATATATTCTAGGTACCTAAGGGATCTCCTCAAAAGGACTCAGCAGATGGAAGTCTGACTTGGTCTACTGTGCTTTGTTCCTTGATGAAGATTCACTTGTACTGTTTCTTTGTCAGGTGGACAAATGCAGTAAAAACAAGTCTGACTTATTCTAGTATGCTCTGACATCCCCATCAGCCGTAGGAGGATAAGAGAAGCAGAACCAAAAGCAGCAGTAGCAGTACCAGTGATCTATTCTAGGTACCTAAGGGATCTCCTCAAATGGACTCAGCAGATGGAAGTCTGACTTGGTCTACTGTGCTTTGTTCCTTGATGAAGATTCACTTGTACTGTTTCTTTGTCAGGTGGACAAATGCAGTAAAAACAAGTCTGACTTATTCTAGTATGCTCTGACATCCCCATCAGCCGTAGGAGGATAAGAGAAGCAGAACCAAGAGCAGCAGTATCAGTACCAGTGATCTATTCTAGGTACCTAAGAGATCTCCTCAAAAGGACTCAGCAGATGGAAGAAGTTTGACTTGGTCTACTGTGCTTTGTTCCTTGATGAAGATTCACCTGTACTGTTTCTTTGTCAGGTGAACAAATGCAGTAAAAACAAGTCTGACTTATTCTAGTATGCTGTGACCTCCCCACCAGACGTAGGAGGATAAAAAAGCAAAACCAAGAGCAGCAGTAGCAGTACCAGTGATCTATTCTAGGTAATTTACCTAAGGGATCTCCTCAAAAGGACTCAGCAGATGGAAGAAGTCTGACTTGGTCTACTGTGCTTTGTTCCTTAATGAAGATTCACCTGTACTGTTTCTTTGTCAGGGGAACAAATGCAGTAAAAACAAGACTGACTTATTCTAGTATGCTATGACATCCCCATCAGCCATAGGAGGATAAAAGAAGCAGAACCAAGAGCAGCAGTAGCAGTACCAGTGATCTATACTAGGTACCTAAGGGATCTCCTCAAAAGGACTCAGCAGATGGAAGAAGTCTGACTTGGTCTACTGTGCTTTATTCCTTGATGAAGATTCACCTGTACTGTTTCTTTGTCAGGTGGACAAATACAGTAAAAACAAGTCTGACTTATTCTAGTATGCTATGACATCCCCATCAGCCGTAGGAGTATAAAACAAGCAGAACAAAGAGCAGCAGTAGCAGTACCAGTGATCTATTCTGGATACCTAAGGGATCTCGTCAAATGGACTCATCAGATGGAAGAAGTCTGACTTGGTCTACTGTGCTTTGTTCCTTGATGAAGATTCACTTGTACTGTTTCTTTGTCAGGTGGACAAATGCAGTAAAAACAAGACTGACTTATTCTAGTATGCTATGACATCCCCATCAGCCGTAGGAGGATAAAAGAAGCAGAACCAAGAGCAACAGTAGCAGTACCAGTGATCTATTCTGGATACCTAAGGGATATCCTCAAATGGACTCAGCAGAGGGAAGAAGTCTGGCTTGCTCTACTGTGCTTTGTTCCTTGATGAAGATTCACCTGTACTGTTTCTTTGTCAGGTGGACAAATGCAGTAAAAACAAGTCTGACTTATTCTAGTATGCTATGACATCCCCATCAGCCGTAGGAATATAAAACAAGCAGAACAAAGAGCAGCAGTAGCAGTACCAGTGATCTATTCTGGATACCTAAGGGATCTCGTCAAATGGACTCATCAGATGGAAGAAGTCTGACTTGGTCTACTGTGCTTTGTTCCTTGATGAAGATTCACTTGTACTGTTTCTTTGTCAGGTGGACAAATGCAGTAAAAACAAGTCTAACTTATTCTAGTATGCTATGAAATCCCCATCAGCCGTAGGAGTATAAAAGAAGCAGAACCAAGAGCAACAGTAGCAGTACCAGTGATCTATTCTGGATACCTAAGGGATATCCTCAAATGGACTCAGCAGATGGAAGAAGTCTGACTTGGTCTACTGTGCTTTGTTCCTTGATGAAGATTCACTTGTACTGTTTCTTTGTCAGGTGAACAAATGCAGTAAAAACAAGACTGACTTATTCTAGTATGCTATGACATCCCCATCAGCCGTGGGAGGATAAAAGAAGCAGAACCAAAAGCAGCAGTAGCAGCACCAGTGATCTATTCTAGGTACCTAAGTGATCTCCTCAAAAGGACCCAGCAGATGGAAGAAGTCTGACTTGCTCTACTGTGCTTTGTTCCTTGATGAAGATTCACTTGTACTGTTTCTTTGTCAGGTGAACAAATGCAGTAAAAACAAGACTGACTTATTCTAGTATGCTATGACATCCCCATCAGCCGTGGGAGGATAAAAGAAGCAGAACCAAAAGCAGCAGTAGCAGCACCAGTGATCTATTCTAGGTACCTAAGTGATCTCCTCAAAAGGACTCAGCAGATGGAAGAAGTCTGACTTGGTCTACTGTGCTTTGTTCCTTGATGAAGATTCACTTGTACTGTTTCTTTGTCAGGTGAACAAATGCAGTAAAAACAAGACTGACTTATTCTAGTATGCTGTGACATCCCCATCAGCCGTAGGAGGATAGAGGCAGAACTAAGAGCAGCCGTAGCCGAAACAGTTATTTATTCTGGATACCTAATGGATAACCTCAAATGGACTCAGCAGAGGGAAGAAGTCTGGCTTGCTCTACTGTGCTTTGTTCCTTGATGAAGATTCACTTGTACTGTTTCTTTGTCAGGTGAACAAATGCAGTAAAAACAAGACTGACTTATTCTAGTATGCTATGACATCCCCATCAGCCGTGGGAGGATAAAAGAAGCAGAACCAAAAGCAGCAGTAGCAGCACCAGTGATCTATTCTAGGTACCTAAGTGATCTCCTCAAAAGGACCCAGCAGATGGAAGAAGTCTGACTTGCTCTACTGTGCTTTGTTCCTTGATGAAGATTCACTTGTACTGTTTCTTTGTCAGGTGAACAAATGCAGTAAAAACAAGACTGACTTATTCTAGTATGCTATGACATCCCCATCAGCCGTAGGAGGATAAAAGAAGCAGAACCAAGAGCAGCAGTAGCAGTACCAGTGATCTATTCTAGGTACCTTAGTGATCTCCTCAAAAGGACTCAGCAGATGGAAGAAGTCTGACTTGCTCTACTGTGCTTTGTTCCTTGATGAAGATTCACTTGTACTGTTTCTTTGTCAGGTGGACAAATGCAGTAAAAACAAGACTGACTTATTCTAGTATGCTATGACATCCCCATCAGCCGTAGGAGGATAAAAGAAGCAGAACCAAGAGCAGCAGTAGTAGTACCAGTGATCTATTTTAGGTACATAAGGGATCTTTTCAAAAGGACTCAGCAGATGGAAGAAGTCTGACCTGCTTCACTATGCTTTTATCCCATGATGAAGATTCACTTGTACTGTTTCTTTGTCGGGTGGACAAATGCAGAAGAAACAAGTCTGACCTATTCTAGTATTTTTTGACCTCCCCATCAGCCGTAGTAAAGAAGTAGCAGGCAAAACCAGAAGGAGAGAGATTGAAAAGAGTTGAAAATTTCAGGTATTTAGGATCAACAGTTGTAAAGAATGGTGATCTAGGGGCAGAAATAAACCACAGAATACAAGCAGGATGGAAGAACTGGAAAAAAATGCGTGGAGTACTATGCGACAGGAAAATAGGGGTTAAGTTGAAAGGTTAAGTACACAGGAGAGATGTGTGTCCGGCAATGATGTATGGAGTGGAGACGTGGGCAATAAAGAAGACAGAAGAGAGGAAGATGGATATGGCAGAGATGAGAATGTTGAGATGGGTATGTGGGGGTGACAAGAAGAGATAATATACAGAATGAAGTAATTAGGGGTACCACAGGAGTTAGAAAACTATCAGATAAGATCCAAGAAAGTAGACTGAGGTGGTATGGTCATGTTATGAGAAGAGATGAACAGTATATTGGGAGGAGAGTGATGGAAATGGAGGTACAGGGAATGAGAAGGAGAGGAAGACCAAAGCGAAGGTTGGTGGACTGTATCAAGGATGACCTTCGATCAAAGGGATTAACTGGTGATGAGGTGTGGAACAGAGGTAGATGGAGAAAGCTGACCTGAAACATCGACCCCACATAGAAGTGGGAAAAGATGTAGACAAAGAAGAGGAGGACTCAGCAGAGGGAACAAGTCTGACTTGCTCTAGTTTGCTTTTGTTCCTTGATGAAGAATCACTTGTACTGTTTCTTTGTCAGGAGGACAAATGCAGAAGAGACAAGTCTGACTTATTCTAGTATGCTGTGACCCCCTCAGCCATAAGGGGGGGGGGGGTGGGGAGAGAAGAAGTAAAACCAAAAGCAGCCGTACCAGCAGCAGTTATCTATTCTGGGTAACTAAGGGATCTCCTAAAATGGACTCAGCAGAGGGAAGAAGTCTGACTTGTTCTAGTATGATTTTGTCCCTTGATGAAGATTCACTTGTACTGTTTCTTTGTCAAGTGGACAAATGCATATGAAGCAGGTCTGACTTATTCTAGTATTCGGTGACCCGCCCCCCGCCCCCCCCCCCATATTCTTTTTATTTTTCTCTCCAAGAGGAGAAGTAGAACCAAAAGCAACAGCAGTTGTAGTAGTTATCTATTTTGGATACCTAACGGATATCTTCAAATGGACTCAGCAGATGGAAGAAGTCTGACCTGCTCCACTATGCTTTTGTCCCTCGATGAAGATTCACTTGTACTGTTTCTTTGTCAGGTGGACAAATGCATATGAAGCGTCTTCTTCTTCTTTTTCTTTGTCTACATCTTTTCCCACTTCTATGTGGGGTCGATGTTTCTGGTCAGCTTTCTCTGCATACCTCTATCCCACACCTCATTACCAGTTAATTCCTTTGATCGAAGGTCATCCTTGATACAGTCCACCAACCTTCGCTTTGGTCTCCCTCTCCTTCTCGTTCCCTGTACCTCCATTTCCATCACTCTCCTCCCAATATACTGTTCATCTCTTCTCATGACATGACCATACCACCTCAGTCTACTTTCTTGGATCTTATCTGATAGTTTTCTAACTCTTGTGGTACCCCTAATTACTTCATTCTGTATATTATCTCTTCTTGTCACCCAACACTTCCATCTCAACATTCTCATCTTTGCCACATCCATCTTCTTCTCTTCTGTCTTCTTTATTGCCCACGTCTCCACTCCATACATCATTGCCGGACTCACATCTCTCCTGTGTACTTTACCTTTCAACTTAACCCCTATTTTCCTGTCGCATAGTACTCCACGCATTTTTTTCCAGTTCTTCCATCCTGCTTGTATTCTGTGGTTTATTTCTGGCCCCAGATCACCCTCTTCTGCAACTGATGATACTAAATACCTGAAATTTTTAACTCTTTTCAATCTCTATCCTTGTAAATTAACTTCCCTATTCTCTCCATTTTTCATCTCAAATACTCTGTCTTTTTCCTGCTGATCTTCAATCCCCCATTTTCCATTTCTATTCTCCACACCTCCAATTTCTCTTCTACTACCTCTCGCCTAGTGCTACACAGTATAACATCATCAGCAAAAAGCATACACCAAGGAGACTGATCTCTAATACCTAGTGTTACTACAACAATGACCAGATCAAATAGGTAAGGGCTCAATATATATATATATATATATATATATATATATA
>NC_090727.1:32903581-32911081 GCF_036898095.1 Palaemon carinicauda
CAGCAGTCGCAACATGACCCCGAAATGGGTTTTGCCTGGTTAATGCAATTCTGGTTAGGTCTCAGCCTGTGGAATTGGGAAATCGTGGCAAGCAACGAGCAACGCAATGGGGTTTATCGAGTGATTCCTGCAAGGGGAAAGTGGGTCATGCAAGCAAGGGGGGGGGGGGGCGAGGGGGGGGGGGGAAACACCATTCCAAACCATTTGCATTGTGCTTCCAAACACAACTTTAATAATCTCACGACTTTTGGAGAAACACTTTTGCTCTTGGGAAAAGGCGAAAATTGTAACAATGATAACAATTAAAACAAAACAAAAAGATATTTATCATTGTAAGCTATTTTCTTCTTCTTCTTCTTCTTCTTCTTCTTCTTCTTCTCCTTCTTCTTCTTCTTTTATGTGGGGTCGATGTTCACAATATTCACTGGCCATATTGGTTTTGGTTAATTTTTCATGACCGGATGCCTTTCCTGCCGCCAACCCTCCCCATTTACCCGGGCTTGGGACCGGCACCAAGTTGAGGCTGGCTTGCCCCCCCCCCCCCTCAGTGGCTAGGTTTTATAAGCTATTTTCTATACTACTTATTTTCATCATTCATTGGCTATATGCGTCTTGATAAAACGTGATAATTATAAAAATTGGAAAAAAAATATTGATTATTGAAACCTATTTTTTTATACTGTCTATTTACATCATTCATTGGCTTTTTATTTTCCTCATTGGGCTATTTTTCCCTGTTGGAGCCCTTGGGCTTATAGCATTTTGCTTTTCCAACTGAGTGGTACCTTTTTTATTGATAATAATAATAATAATAATAATAATACATGAATTGAGCAGCAATAATGGATTAATATTCAATCGCTTTAGTTTCTGAGATATCACTGATCTGGGTTGTGGTGGCCTATGTGGTAACGTCCATGACTGGTGAAGGCCAGACTGGGGTTCGAGTCCCGCTCAACCTCGAAAGTTTCTTTGGTCGCTGCAACCTCACCATATCCTTGTGAGCTAAAGATTGTGGGTTTGGGTGAGCCAATAAGTCTATATGCTCAGACGTCAGCAGCCATTGCCTGGCGCTCCTTAGTCCTAGTTTGGATGGAAGGCACATGGTCAGTCTCTAGGGCATTGTCCAGCTTGATAAGGCAATGTCACTGTCCCTTGCCTCTGCCATTCATGAGCGGCCTTTAAACCTTTTAAACCTTTGCCTGAATCGGTGAGTGATTTTAAGGCAATGTGACTGTCCCTTGCCTTTGCCATTCATGAGCGGCCTTTAAACCTTTTAAACCTTTGCATGAATCGGTGGGTGATTTTAAGGCAATGTCATTGTCCCTTGCCTCTGCCATTCATGAGCGGCCTTTAAACCTTTTAAACCTTTGCATGAATCGGTGGGTGATTTTAAGGCAATGTCATTGTCCCTTGCCTCTGCCATTCATGAGCGGCCTTTAAACCTTTTAAACCTTTGCATGAATCGGTGGGTGATTTTAAGGCAATGTCATTGTCCCTTGCCTCTGCCATTCATGAGCGGCCTTTAAACCTTTTAAACCTTTGCATGAATCGGTGGGTGATTTTAAGGCAATGTCATTGTCCCTTGCCTCTGCCATTCATGAGCGGCCTTTAAACCTTTTAAACCTTTGCCTGAATCGGTGGGTGATTTTAAGGCAATGTCATTGTCCCTTGCCTCTGCCATTCATGAGCGGCCTTTAAACCTTTTAAACCTTTGCCTGAATCGGTGAGTGATTTTAAAGCAATGTCATTGTCCCTTGCCTCTGCCATTCATGAGCGGCCTTTAAACCTTTTCAACCTTTGCCTGAATCGGTGAGTGATTTTAAAGCAATGTCATTGTCCCTTGCCTCTGCCATTCATGAGCGGCCTTTAAACCTTTTAAACCTTTGCCTGAATCGGTGAGTGATTTTAAAGCAATGTCACTGTCCCTTGCCTCTGCCATTCATGAGCGGCCTTTAAACCTTTTAAACCTTTGCCTGAATCGGTGAGTGATTTTAAAGCAATGTCACTGTCCCTTGCCTCTGCCATTCATGAGCGGCCTTTAAACCTTTTAAACCTTTGCCTGAATCGGTGAGTGATTTTAAGGCAACGTCACTGTCCCTTGCCTCTGCCATTCATGAGCGGCCTTTAAACCTTTTAAACCTTTGCCTGAATCGGTGGGTGATTTTAAGGCAACGTCATTGTCCCTTGCCTCTGCCATTCATGAGCGGCCTTTAAATCTTTTAAACCTTTGCATGAATCGGTGGGTGATTTTAAGGCAATGTCATTGTCCCTTGCCTCTGCCATTCATGAGCGGCCTTTAAACCTTTTAAAACCTTTGCCTGAATCGGTGGGTGATTTTAAGGCAATGTCATTGTCCCTTGCCTCTGCCATTCATGAGCGGCCTTTAAACCTTTTAAACCTTTGCCTGAATCGGTGAGTGATTTTAAGGCAATGTCATTGTCCCTTGCCTCTGCCATTCATGAGCGGCCTTTAAACCTTTTCAACCTTTGCCTGAATCGGTGGGTGATTTTAAGGCAATGTCATTGTCCCTTGCCTCTGCCATTCATGAGCGGCCTTTAAACCTTTTCAACCTTTGCATGAATCGGTGGGTGATTTTCAGGCAATGTCATTGTCCCTTGCCTCTGCCATTCATGAGCGGCCTTTAAACCTTTTAAACTTTTGCATGAATCGGTGGGTGATTTTAAGGCAATGTCATTGTCCCTTGCCTCTGCCTTTCATGAGCGGCCTTTAAACCTTTTAAACCTTTGCCTGAATCGGTGAGTGATTTTAAGGCAATGTCACTGTCCCTTGCCTCTGCCATTCATGAGCGGCCTTTAAACCTTTTAAACCTTTGCATGAATCAGTGGGTGATTTTAAGGCAATGTCAATGTCCCTTGCCTCTGCCATTCATGAGCGGCCTTTAAACCTTTTAAACCTTTGCATGAATCGGTGGGTGATTTTAAGGCAATGTCATTGTCCCTTGCCTCTGCCTTTCATGAGCGGCCTTTAAACCTTTTAAACCTTTGCCTGAATCGGTGAGTGATTTTAAGGCAATGTCACTGTCCCTTGCCTCTGCCATTCATGAGCGGCCTTTAAACCTTTTAAACCTTTGCATGAATCAGTGGGTGATTTTAAGGCAATGTCAATGTCCCTTGCCTCTGCCATTCATGAGCGGCCTTTAAACCTTTTAAACCTTTGCATGAATCGGTGAGTGATTTTAAGGCAATGTCATTGTCCCTTGCCTCTGCCATTCATGGGCGGCCTTTAAACCTTTTAAAACCTTTGCATGAATCGGTGAGTGATTTTAAAGCAATGTCACTGTCCCTTGCCTCTGCCATTCATGAGCGGCCTTTAAACCTTTTAAACCTTTGCCTGAATCGGTGGGTGATTTTAAGGCAATGTCACTGTCCCTTACCTCTTTCATTCATGAGCGGCCTTTAAACCTTTTAAACCTTTGCCTGAATCGGTGGGTGATTTTAAGGCAATGTCAATGTCCCTTGCCTCTTTCATTCATGAGCGGCCTTTAAACCTTTTAAATCTTTGCATGAATCGGCGAGTGATTTTCACGTAGCTGCCTTTGTGATAAACTTATCAAAAGGAAGTGAATCGTTATTCCAATTAAAAATTGCTTTAGATGAATAAGTATCAATCATGCGAAAGCTTCGGACATTCGGTTTCGAGTTACGACATCAAAGAAAATAGAAATAGTGTTTTTTTTTTTAAAGGAAAGCTTTCGCCAGAATAGTAATTGCATTGATATGAGTTATACCTGAGAATTCATTCTTGCATCACGAAAGGGAAGGAACTTTGCAAATTCACCAGAACAATAGTTGAATTAATATGAATTATATTCACGAATTCATTCTAGTATTAAGAAAGGAATCGAACTTTGTAATTTCACCAGAACAGTAGTTGAATTAATATGAATTATATCCAATAATTCATTCTAGTAATACGAAAGGGAAGGAACTTTGCAAATTCATCAGAACAGTAATTGAATTAATATGAATTATATCCAAGATTTCATTATAGTATTACGAAAGGAAACGAACTTTGCAAATTCATCAGAACAGTAGTTGAATTAATATGAATTATATTCACGAATTCATTCTTGTATCACGAAAGGAAACGAACTTTGCAAATTTATCAGAACAGTAGTTGAATTAATATGAATTATATCCAAGAATTCATTCTAGTAATACGAAAGGAAACGAACTCTGCAAATTCATCATTACAGCAGTTGAATTAATTTTAATTATACCCAAGAATTCATTCTAATATTAAGAAAGGAATCGAACTTTGCAAATTTATCAGAACAGTAGTTGAATTAATATGAATTATACCCAAGAATTCATTCTACAAATTACGAAAGGAAACGAACTTTGCAAATTCATCAGAACAGCAATTGAATTAATATGAATTATATCCAAGAATTCATTTTAGTATTATGAAAGGAAACGAACTTTGCAAATTCATCAGAACAGCAGTTGAATTAATTTGAATTATAACAAGAATTCATGTTAGAATTATGAAAGGAAATGAACTTTGCAAATTCACCAGAGCAATAGTTGAATTAATATGAATTATACCCATGAATTCATTCTTGTATTACGAAAGGAAACGAACTTTGCAAATTCATCAGAACAGCAATTGAATTAGTATGAATTATATCTAAGAATTCATTCTAGTAATACGAAAGGAAAGGAACTTTGCAAATTCACCAGAACATTAATTGAATTAATTTGAATTATACCCAAGAATTCATTCTAGTAATACGAAAGGAAACGAACTTTGCAAATTCATCAGAACAGCAATTGAATTAATATGAATTATATCCAAGAATTCATTTTAGTATTATGAAAGGAAATGAACTTTGCAAATTCATCATTACAGCAGTTGAATTAATATGAATTATACGCAAGAATTCATTTTAGTATTATGAAAGGAAACGAACTTTGCAAATTCATCATTACAGCAGTTGAATCAATTTGAATTATAACAAGAATTCATTCTAGTATTACGAAAGGAAACGAACTTTGCAAATTCATCATTACAGCCGTTGAATTAATATGAATTATATCCAAGAATTCATGTTAGAATTATGAAATGAAACGAACTTTGCAAATTCATCAGAACAGCAGTTGAATTAATATGAATTATATTCACGAATTCATTCTTGTATCAGGAAAGGGAAGGAACTTTGCAAATTCACCAGAACAGCAGTTGAATTAATATGAATTATAACAAGAATTCATTCTAGTATCACGAAAGGGAAGGAACTATGCAAATTCACCGAGCAGCCGTTGAATTAATATGAATTGTATCCAAGAATTCATTTTATTATTATGAAAGGAAACGAACTTGGGTAATATCTAATACGAACAATAATAAACTTTAATGCAAAAGAGGAGTTTTGCCTGGTTAATGCAATTCTGGTTAGGTCTCAGCCTGGGGAATTGGGAAATCGTGGCAAGCAACGAATAACACGATGGGATTTTTCGAGTGATTCTTGCAAGGGAAAGTGGGTCAGGCAAGCAAGGGGGGAGGGGGGGGGAGGAGGAACACCATTGCAAACCATTTGCATTGTGCTTACAAACTCAACTTTAATAATCTCATGACTTTTGGAAAGACACTCGCGCTTAGAAAGATGATTAACCCTTTTACCCCCAAAGGACGTACTGGTACGTTCGTGAACTAAGATGATTAAGAAAACAGTGTCGTTTTTGATGATTGGTGATTCTGTCACTGTTTTCATAGATTGAAGAAGATTGGATAAAACTCAGATAATAATAAAAGAAATGTTCTTTTATTATTATTATTATTATTATTATTATTATTATTATTATTATTATTACTTACTTGCTAAGCTACAACCCTAGTTGGAAAAGAACGATGCTATTAAGCTCAGGGGCCCCAACAGGAAAAATAGCCCAGTGAGGAAAAGAAACAAGGGAAAAATATTTTAAGAGCAGATATAACATTAAAATATATATTTCCTATATGAACAAGAAAACCTTTAACAAAACATGAGGAGGAGAAATTATATAAAATAATGTGCCCGAGTGTACCCTCAAGTAAGAGGTCTTTCACTGTCTTGGGTTGGAGTTCTCTTGCTTGAGGGTACACTCGGGCACAGTATTCTATCTTATTTCTCTCCCACTTGTTTTGTTAAAGTTTTTATAGTTTATATAGGAGATATTTATTTGAATGTTGTTACTGTTCTTAAAATATTTTATTTTTCCTTATTTCCTTTCTTCACTGGGCTATTTTCCATGTTAGAGCCCCTGGGCTTATAGCAGCCTGCTTTTCCAACTAGGATTGTAGCTTAGCAAGTAATAATAATAATAATAATAATAATAATAATGTTCATTCTCTAGGGCACTGCCACTGCCCCTTGCCTCTGCCATTCATGAGCGAACTTTAAAGCTTTAAAACGGCAAAAAGCCTATAGTCCATTTCTTTTAGCGATGCATATTTGCACCGACTCGCAGCGGTGCCCTTTTAGCTCGGAAAAGTTTCCGGATCGCTGATTGGTTGGACGAGATAATTCCAACCAATCAGCCATCACGGAACTTTTCTGAGCTAAAAGGGCACCGCTGCGAGTCGGTGCAAATCTGCCTCGCTAAAAGAAATGGACTATAGATATAGAGTCTCCTCTTGATGTACAGTTGGCCCTCCTAATTTGCTACCGAATACAATCAAAATAAATTGGAAAATGTATAGCCTATACAGTACATCCATTTTGCAATTTATTTAGATTTTATTCAATGGCAATGAAAGAGGGCTAACTTTATGTCAGTGTTGATAACTGAGAATTAGCGACATTTTCATACTGAAATTAGAATCAACGACGAGTTTTATCAATGAAATATTTTGGAAATATCACGCATGGCGTGAAATTGGCTCTCTGGATGATTTCGTATATCGAATTAATTTTATGAGTTTTGGTCATTAGTGAATTCAAAGCAAGAATATTTCATGTTGAAGATATTATATATATGTATATATATATATATATATATATATATATATATATATATATATCTATATATATATATGTATATATACATACATATATATATATATATATATATATATATATATATATGTATATATATATATATATATATATATATATATATATATATATATATATATATACTGTGTATGTATATGTATATTAACAAATTTATGTATATCGATATATATACATCAATATATATATATGTATATATATATATATATGTGTGTGTGTATATTAAAAAATATATATATATATGTATATCGATATATATATACATCTATATATATATATATTTATATTTATATATATATATATATATATATATTTATATATGTATATATATATATATATACAGTATATATATATATATATATATATATATATATATATATATATAATAATATATATATAATATATATATATATATATATATATATATATATATATATATATATATATATATATATATTTCCTGCATATATATCTATGTATAC
>NC_090727.1:32921081-32923581 GCF_036898095.1 Palaemon carinicauda
TAATAATAATAATAATAATAAGGTTTATAGCATATTGCTTTTGCAAACTAGGGTTGTAGCTCAGCTTCTAATAATAATAATAATAATAATAATAATAATAATAATAATAATAATAATAAAGGCTTTATAGCATCTTGCTTTTGCAACTAGGGTTGTAGCTCAGCTTCTAATAATAATAATAATAATAATAATAATGATAATAATAAAGGCTTATAGCATCTTGCTTTTGCAACTAGCGTTGTACTCAGCTTCTAATAATAATAATAATAATAATAATAATAATAATAATAATAAAGGCTTATAGCATCTTGCTTTTGCAACTGGGGTTGTAGCTCAGCTTCTAATAATAATAATAATAATAATAATAATAATATAATAATAATAATAATAATAATAATATTAATAATAATAATAAAGGCTTATAGCATATAGCTTTTGCAACTAGGGTTGTAGCTCAGCTTCTAATAATAATAATAATAATAATAATAATAATAATAATAATAAAGGCTTATAGCATCTTGCTTTTGCAACTAGGGTTGTAGGTCAGCTTCTAATAATAATAATAATAAAGGCTTATAGCATCTTACTTTTGCAACTAGGGTTGTAGGTCAGCTTCTAATAATAATAAATAATAATAATAATAATAATAATAATAATAAAGGCTTATAGCATCTTGCTTTTGCAACTGGGGTTGTAGCTCAGCTTCTAATAATAATAATAATAATAATAATAATAATAATAATAATAATAATAATAATAATAATAAAGGCTTATAGCATCTTGCTTTTGCAACTAGGGTTGTAAGCTCAGCTTCTAATAATAATAATGATAATAATAATAATAATAATAATAAAGTGTTCTGGCAACACAGTCCTCCAACGGCCAAGACCCTTCTGTAAAAATCACACGACGAAGTAATAATAGAAAGCATTGATTACTTAGATTCGGTTAAAGCCACCTGACCTTCGAGAAAGTAGTAGTAATAATGTATGTTGGTGTGATGTGCATGAAATCAAAGAGTGACATGAGTTGACTCTAGTGAAATGTCATTTTTAACAAGAGACTCCTGGAGATATAGATAAGGAATTACAGATTATATACTCATTTTTTTTTAATGAGGCAACTTTACACTGACTCGCATCGGTGCCCTTTTAGCTCGGAAAGTTTCCTGATCGCTGATTGGTTAGAATTACCTTGTCGAACCAGTCAACGAGCAGGAAACTTTTCCGAGCTAATAGGGCACCGCTGCGAGTCGGTGCAAATCTGCCTCATTAAAAAGAATTGACTATAGGATTTAACGAAGGTTTTCAGGCACTCTATTCTGTCTGTTTCTTTGCTTATTTTCCTCACTGGGCTATTTTCCTTGTTGGAGCCCTTGGGCTTGCAGTTTTGGTAATAATAATAATAATAATAATAATAATAATAATAATAATAATAATAATAATAATAATAATGGTATTAATAATAATAATAATAATAATAATAATAATATTAATAATGATGATGATGATGGTATTAATAATAATAATAATAATAATAATAATGATAATAATAATAAAAATAATAATAATGATAATAATAATAATAATACAAGAATTAAAGGTCACTAATAGTACAATGGCTTAGAGACTGACCATATATACACTTGATCAGTGCCCAATCCCCCATTTCACCCAACCTTGGACCAGGGAGGGCCACACAATGGCTGCTGATGACTTAGGCTCCCCTAGAGCCCCCATCCACAGCTCACAAGGATGGTGGGGTTACAGACACTACAAGGAGCTATCGAGCGCGAATGATATTGGCCTTGCCCCTGTTCAACAGATTGCTAATCAGGACGTTTTCAATGGGATAGTACAACTGTTTTATATAGAATTACGAAAGAATTCATGTTAAGTGAATTAAAAAAGAAATAATATTGTGATATTGGTCAAAAGATAGAATGAAAAGAATTGATAATGTTTCTTTAAGATTGCATAAGTAAACAGAGAAAATTATTATAATGAATTAATACATTAGTAGCATGAATAAAGTTCATATTAATGATAACAGGCGTTGCGTTGTCTTACAAATAATAATAAAAAAAATATGAATAAACTAATATAAGATATTGTGTGAACAATGTAAAATAAAGATAAATAAAGTAAAAAACAAACAGGAAAAAAAATATAAAACAAAGAAAAAACTAGTAGCACGTCTCTATCTTGAGCTTTCAATTCAGTACTTCTCCATTCATCATCTCCTACTTCCCGCTTCATACTCCTCAGCCATTTAGGCCTTGGTCTTCCCGCTCTTCTAGTGCCTTCTAGAGCTCAGCTAAACGTTTGGTGAACTAATCTCTCTTGGGGAGTGCGAAGAGTATGCCTAAACCATCTCCGTCCAAACACATCAACTATAAATTGACCTCTTTTTGGAAAAAATATTTAATTACATATTTAAGTCTTTAGTTTTCCTTGAAAGTACAGATACTGTATATAAATTGAGACTAGAATTGTTTGAA
>NC_090727.1:32928581-32933204 GCF_036898095.1 Palaemon carinicauda
ATATATATATATATATATATATGTTGTCGTTTTCAAGATAGTATATATATGGATTTATATACATACATGCATATGTATGCTTATAAATCTATATACATATACATATGTATGTATATATATATATATATATATATATGGACATATAATATACATATATATATATATATGTGTGTGTGTGTGTGTGTGTGTGTATGTGTGTGTGTGTCCATCGTCTTCTCTTCCTTCCTCTTCTTCTTTACAATTTCTAGAGACCCATTCTGTTATTCTTAATATCCATCTATTATCTGTCATTGTTATTACATGTCCTGCCCATGTTTATTTTTTACTTTTACTTTCTGTTAAAATATCCTCTACTTTAGTTTGCTCTCGTATCCATGTTGCTCTTTTACTGTCTCTTAGTGTTATTCCCATCATTATTCTTTCATACCTCTTTGAGTTGTAACTAGCTTATGTTCTAAGGCTTTAGTAAGGTTCCAAGTTTCTGATTTGTATGTTAATACTGGTAAGATAATCTGATTAAATACTTTTCATTTTAGAGAAAGTGGTATTTTAATTTTCATAATCTCATGTTGTTTACCAAAAAGCTCCCCATGCCATGCTTATCCTTCTTTTGATTTCGGTCTTATTGTAAGGTTCCAGGTTTATGATGCATAAGTTGATACTGGTAGGAACATCTGATCAAATACTTTTCATTTTAGAGAAAGTGGCATTCCACTTTTCATAATCTCACGTTGTTTACCAAAACCTCTCCATCCCCATTGTTTTTCATTTAGAGAAAGTGGTATTTACTTTTCATAATCTCATGTTTACCAAAAGCTCTCCATCCCATGGTTTTTCAGTTTAGAGAAAGAGGCATTTTACTTTTCATAATCTCATGTTGTTTACCAAAACCTTCCCTCCCATGTTTTTTTCATATTAGAGAAAGAGGCATTCCACGTTTCATAATCTCATTTTGTTTACCAAAACCTCCCCATCCTATGGTTTTTCATTTTAGAGAAAGTGGCTTCCACTTTTCATAACCTCACGTTGTTTACCAAAAGCTCTCCATCCCATGGTTTTTCATTTTAGAGAAAGAGGCATTTTCCTTTTCACAATCTCTTGCTGTTTATCAAAAGCTCTCCATCCATGGTTTTTCATTTTAGAGAAAGAGGCATTTTACTTTTCATAATCTCATTTTGTTTACCAAAACCTCCCCATCCCATGGTTTTCCATTTTAGAGAAAGTGGTATTTACTTTCATAATCTCATGTGTTTACCAAAGCTCTCCATCCCATGGTTTTTCATTTTAGAGAAAGTGGTATTTACTTTCACAATCTCTTGCTGTTTACCAAAAGCTCTCCATCCCATGGTTTTTCATTTTAGAGAAAGAGGAATTTTACTTTTCATAATCTCATTTTGTTTACCAAAACCTCTCCATCCCATGGTTTTTCATATTAGAGAAAGTGGCATTTTACTTTTCAGGATCTCATGCTGTTTACCAAAAGCTCTCCATCCCATGGTTTTTCATTTTAGAGAAAGAGGCATTGCACTTTTCATATCTCATTTTGTTTACCAAAAGCTCTCCATCCATGGTTTTTCATTTTACAGAAAGTGGTATTTTACTTTTCATGATCTCTTGCTATTTACCAAAAGCTCTCCATCCCATGGTTTTTCATATTAGAGAAAGAGGCATTTTAATTTTCATGATCTCACGTTATTTACCAAAAAGCTCTCCAGTTCATGCTTATCCTTCTTTTGTTTTTGGTCTTATTGTATATGCGTGTGAGTGTATTTATCTCAAATTAATCAAGCCTCACGGTTATCGGTTATCTTTGAATTTACTTCAACATATTCAATATACTACAAAAACCTTCTAAAGAAATTTCACAAAACATGCAAAAGTATATTAGCATCCAGGGGCGAACTCTGGCCAATAACAACGAGGATGTTATGTAGTATCAAAAGAATACTAATTTTCATTTTCATTAGCATAACACAAAAATAAACTCGTTTAAACGCACAGCTGAAGAGAGGGGAAGACAATTAAGAGATAATAAGAAATGATTCGCTCCAATGAGCCTTTTGTATGTCACAATTATTGACGTCCGTGTCGACTATTGTCTGTCCGTGCGATTTTCGTTGGATGAATCAGAAGAAAACAAAAGGATTTTTTTTTTCAGGAAAAATTAAGTGATGTACAGTCGGACACATGAATTCCTGACACACCTCGTTCTGATGAATTGCACCCTGTCTCACCCGTTACTGCGCGCCGAGTAACCAAACAGATAGCGTAGGTCTGTAGGGACAGACCATAGAGGGGTTGGGTTCTGTTATTCATAACTATGTCAGATTTAACAATTAATTTTATTTCTTTATTTCGTCTATTTCTTTTTCTATTTCGTCTATCTTTTTTTTCTATTTCGCCCATTGTTTTCTATTTTGTCTCTTTCATTTAATTTCCTTGAAACTTTTTCGTAATTCTCCTAACGCGTTTTACATATTCCTCTAATTATTATCTCTATTTCTTTTGTGTCAATAAATAACATTCATATATATATATATATATATATATATATGTATATAATATATTATATATCAATACATAATGTTAATATTAATGAGTATGATTTATATAATATATATATATATATATGTGTGTGTGTGTGTGTGTGTGTGTGTATACATATCAATACATAATATTAATATTAATAAGTATGATTATATATATATATATATATATATATACATATATATATGTATGTATATGTATACATATCAATACATAATGTTAATATTAATGAGTATGATTATATTTTCCCTTCATTTCCATAACGAAAACAAGATCACCTAATTCTTAAATATAAACATATGTGGTGGCCGATGTGGTAACGTCCATGACTAGTGAACGCCAGATTGGGGTTCAAGTCCCGCTCAAACTCGTTAGTTCCTTTGGTCGCTGTACTCACCATCCTTGTGAGCTAAAGGCTTAGGGGTTTTTGGGGAGCGTATAGGTCTATCTGCTAAGTCATCAGTAGCCATTGCCTGACCCTCTTGTTCCTAGCTTGGGTGGAGAGGGGGCTGGGCGCTGATCATATGTATATATGGTCAGTCTCTAGGGCGTTGTCCTCCTTGATAGTGCAATGTTACTGTCCCTTACCTCTGCCATTCATGAGTGGCCTTTAAACCTTTAAACAGCCAATTTCGTGTTTCCTCTCAAGTGCTGCACAAACATAAGAACAAACATAATTATCAAATTTAAATATACTCATAAAATGTTCTCATTTATAATTTATATATGAAATATCTGTTCTGATGTTATTACTGTTTTTAAAATATTTTATTTGATTGTTCATTATTTCTTATATCGTTTATTTATTTCCTTATTTCCTTTCCTTACTGGACTATTTATCCCTGTTGGAGCCCTTGGGCTTATAGCATCTTGCTCTTCCAACCAGGGTTGTAGCTTAGCTAATAATAATAATAATAATAATATTATTATTATTATTATTATTATTATTATTATTATTATAATAATAATAATAATAATAATAATAATAATAATAATGATAATAATAATAATAATAATACACCTACATGTTTATGCAATGTTCTGCACCAACGCCTTTATTTTACCATTGCAATATCAATTTAAACGATACAATGATGACATTTTCTTTTACTATAGTTCCTCTTTCATGTCATACTATTGTGTGCATGTGCGTTTGTGCTTACAGTGCTCCTCCTTTTGTACAACAAACATATTCTTTCTATAGTGTGTATTGCCCTGTGACACCTACGCTATTCTCGCTGTTGCAATATGGCCCGCAGTCTTTCATATGGGTCGTGTTATTATTGTGGTGCGTTCATTTTGGACATTTCAGGGGCTTCGCGGTCTTTGTCTCTGCTATTTCTCTTTAACTGTCTTTTATCACTTTAGAAAACGAGAACAGACGCTCGCACACTGACACACCATTACACATACACACATGTATATATATATATATATATATATATATTTATATATATACTGTATATATATGTATATATATTCATAGGATATATAATTATATGTATATATATATATATATATATATATGCACGAATATGTCTATATATATATACTTATATATACTTATAAAATATATATATGTATATTTATATATATATACATATATATATATATATTATATATATGTATATGTATATATATAAATATATATATATATATATATATATACAGTATATAAATATATATATATATATATATATGAGGGAGTGAAGGCACAATAAGAGCTACTGAAAATATGAATGAAATATCAATAGATTTTTCCTAATATTCCTGAATATAATTTCATATACATAATCCACAAATAATGGTATTATTATTTACAGGGCCCAAATCAGTCAGCTCTCTCTCTCTCTCTCTCTCTCTCTCTCTTAGTTTGTCCTGCCTGACTCTCTCTCTCTCTCTCTCTCTCTCTCTCTCTCTCTCTCTGTATATATATAATGTACATATATATATATATATATATATGTATATATATAAATATATATATATATATATATATATTTTATATATATATATATATATGTATATATACCTCTTTAGTTTGTCTGTCTGTCTATTAGCATCTCTCTCTCTCTC
>NC_090727.1:32933704-32936204 GCF_036898095.1 Palaemon carinicauda
TCTCTCTCTCTCTCTCTCAAAATTCTCTTTTATTTCCAAGAATTTCAACATTTCTTCACCCTCATTCCCCTCAATCTCCCTGTCTTTCACCTTTCGTTCCTTGTCCTATTTCTCATTCAATATTGTTTCAAATGTTACTTAACGCATTCACTCTCTCTCTCTCTTGCTTTCTTTACGTTATTTAAATACATTCATTTATTCCTTTGCCCGCCAGTCCCTCTCTCTCTCTCTCTCTCTCTCTCTCTCTCTCTCTCTCTATTTAATTTGATGATGTTACTCAACTCTCACTATATCTATTAACCTCTCTCTCTCTCTCTCTCTCTCTCTCTCTCTCTCTCTCTCTCTATTCAATTTGATGATGTTACTCAACTTTCACTATATCTATCAACCTCTCTCTCTCTCTCTCTCTCTATTTAATTTGATGATGTAACTCAACTCTCACTATATCTATTAACTTCCCTCGATTTCCACCTCTCTCTCTCTCTCTCTCTCTCTCTCTCTCTCTCTCTCTCTATTCAATTTGACGTTACTAAACTCTCACTATCTATTACTTTCCTTTATTTCTCTCTCTCTCTCTCTCTCTCTCTCTCTCTCTCTATTCAATTTGATGATGTTACTCAACTCTCACTATATCTATTAACTTCCCTCTCTCTCTCTCTCTCTCTCTCTCTCTCTCTCTCTCTCAATTCAATTTGATGATGTTACTAAACTCACTATATCTATCAACGTTCCTCAATTTCCATCTCTCTCTCTCTCTCTCTCTCTCTCTCTCTCTCTCTCTCCAGCAATCGTACCTATGGCTCAGTCCATCAATTCAGACTAATTACGGCGTCCTCCGATATGAACCAATTTAACTTGGACAATTAGTGTTCTGCACCTGATTCTACAGAAGAGAAAACTTTTTTTTTTTTTTTTTTTTTTTTTTTTTTTTTTGGGTCAAGAGAAGTGTGCGAATTGCTTTTACCAATTGTGATGCAAATGTCATGGCGAGTGAAATATGTCTGTTTCGTTTATCGAGACACGAATATGATTTTAATATACTGTGGTATTTCCTAACTTCGTTTATAAAGACTCGAATGTGACACAGTTTTTTTCCTAACACAGTTTTTTTTTTTTTGGGGGGGGGGGGGCTGGGCGGGGATTTTTTTTTTTTGGGGGGGGAATTTTGAAATGGGTCCAAAGGACGTATTTTCATAATACTGAAATGTCTTTAAAAAGATTATAACTAACCATGAAATGCGTCAAAAAAAAGGATTCTATGATTAGCCATAACCCTGAAATAAAAAGCAAGAAAATAGACCAAAAGAAAGAAAGAAAAGAAAAAAGAAAGCAAGAAAATAGAACACAAGAAAACAAGAAAATAGACCCAAAAAGCAAGAAAATAGACCAAAAGGAAGCAAGAAAAAAGACAGAAAGCAAGAAAATAGACCAAAAGAAAGCAAGAGAAAACACAAAAAGAAAGAAAATAGAACACAAGAGAGCAAGAAAATAGACCCAAAAAGCAAGAAAATGGACCAAAAAGAAAGCAAGAAAAAAGACAAAAAGAAAGCAATAAAAATAGACCAAAAGGAAGCAAGAAAAAAGATAAAAAGAGCAAAAAATAGACCAAAAGAAAGCAGAAGACAAAAAGAAAACATGAAAATAGAACACAATAAAGCAAGAAAATAGACCCAAAGAAAGCAAGAAAAAGAACAAAAAAGAAAAGAAAAGAGACCAAAAAACGAAAATAGACCCAAAGAAAGCAAGAAAAAACAAAAATAAAGCAAGAAAATAGAACATAAGAAAGCAAGAAAGTAGACCAAAATAGACCAAAAGAAAGCAAGAAAATAGAACACAAGAAAGCAAGAAAATAAACCAAAAGAAAGCAAGAAAAAAGACAAAAAGTAAGCAAGAAAATAGAACACAAGAAAGCAAGAAAATAGACAAAAAGAAAGCAAGAAAATAGAACACAAGAAAGCAAGAAAATAGACCGAAATAGACCAAAAGAAAGCAAGAAAATCGAATATAAGAAAGCAAGAAAATAAACTGAAAGAAAGCAAGAAAAAGCCAAAAAGAAGGCAAGAAAATAGAACACAAGAAAGCACGAAAACAGACCAAAAGAAAACAAGAAAAAAGACAAAAAGAAAGCAAGAAAATTGAACACAAGAAACCAAGAAAATAGACCAAAATAGACCAAAAGAAAGCAAGAAAATAGAGCACAAGAGAGCAAGAAAATAAACCAAAAGAAAGCAAGAAAATAGAACACAAGAAAGCAAGAAAAAAGAAAAAAGAAAGCAAGAAAATAGAACACAAGAAAGCAAGAAAATAGACCGAAATAACACAAAAGAAAGCAAAAAACCAGAACACAAGAAAGCAAGAAAATAAACCGAAAGAAAGCAAGAAAAAGACAATAAGAAAAAAGCAAGATAGAGGAAAAAAAGAAAAGAAAATAGACCAAAAGAAAGCAAGAAAACAAAAAGGAAGTTAGAAAATAGAACACATGAAAGCAAGAAAACAGACA
>NC_090727.1:32948704-32951204 GCF_036898095.1 Palaemon carinicauda
TATACGTGTGTGTTCCTCACCGCGTAAAATATCTCCTATGATGAAAACTGGTCAAAACCCAGACATGAACTCACTCGTCGGAGGCCTTTGTCCTGCAATAAACTAAAAACGGTCCATTTGTTGATGTTGTATTGTTGTATTTACAGTACTCGTCTGAGGCTTTGTCCTGCAGTGGACTAGAAACGGCTACATTTGTTGTAGTATATATATATATAATATATATATATATATATATATATATATATATATACTGTATATATATAAATATATATATATATATATATATATATATATATATAATAAAATACATATATATATATATATATATATATATATATATATATTTGTCAAGGTGTTAATTACAAATTCGCTATGAAAAAGACAAAAAAATTTTTTTTTTTTACTGTGAACATAAAGTTCACAACTTTAACAAATATTCTTCCAATTTTCACTTGCCCTCGGTACATTAATTAATGCACAATAAATCTCACTGAATAAGGAAGATGGATAAGGTCTGACAAAAAAAAAAAAAAAAAAAAAAAAAAAAAAAAAAAAAAAAAAAAAAAAAAAAAGACACTGAAAAAAGGGATAAGGTCTGACAAAAATAATTCTTATTGAAAAAAGGTGATAAAGTCTGACCAAAAAAAAATCTCATTGAAAAAATGGACAAGATCTGATAAAAAAAAATCTCACTGAAAAAAGGGATAAGGTCTGAAAAAAAAAATCTTTGCTGAAAAAAGGATAAGGTCTGAAAAAAAAAAGATCTCACTGAAAAAAGGGATAGATAAGGTCTGACAAAAAAAAATATCATTGATAAAAAGGGATAAGATCTGACAAATTGAAAAATGGGATAAGATCTAAAAATTTTTATTGAAAAAAGGTGATAAGGTCTGACAAAAAAAAAAATCTCATTGAAAAAAAGGGATAAGATCTGCCAATAAAAAAAAAAATCTCATTGAAAAAAAGGATAAGATCTGACAAAAAAAAAGATCTCATTGAAAAAAAGGGATAAGATCTGACAAAAAAAAAGATCTCATTGAAAAAAAGGGATAGATAAGATCTGACAAAAAAAAAAAAAGATATTGAAAAGGGGGATAAGATCTGACAAAAAAAAAGAAAAAAAATCTCATTGAAAAAAGGGACAAGATCTGCCAAAAAATAAAAAATCTCATTGAAAAAAAGGATAAGGTCTGAAAAAAAAATCTCATTAAATAAAGGGATAAGGTCTACCAAAAAAGTTCAGATTTTCCAAGGTAAAAACATCCACGTTCTCAGACAACGCCATTGAAGGAACGTGACCAAGTGCCAAGTGATATGTTTGCGTATTAATCCAGCCCTTAGCGGTGAAGAGACAGGGCACGGCATTTCGTTTTCTGAGATGATAGATAAGTATTTTAAGGCAGCAATGCTGATAAGGGACTCGTGAGAGACTTCTCTTACATGATTTGAGTCTCGTGAAATACTGTAGATGATAAATCAAGTACCGGGTTTTTAACCCTTTCTAAGGTTAGGTTAGGTTAACTTAGGTTGGGTTAGGTTAGGGTGGGTTAGGATAAGTATTTTAGGTTAGGTTGGATTGGGTTAAGTTAGGTTAATTTAGGTTAGGTTGGGTTGGGTTAGTTTCGGTTAGGTTAGGTTAGGTTGAGGATCTTACGTTAGGTTAAGTATCTTAGGTTGGTTTAGGTTAGGTTAGGTTAAGTATATTAGGTTAGGTTAAGTATATTAGGTTAGGTTAAGTATCTTAGGTTGGGTTGGGTTGGGTTAGGTTAAGTGTTTTAGGTTAGGTTTGGGTTGGGTTAGTGTAAGTTAGGTTAGGTTATGTTAAATAGGTTAGGTTGGGTTGGGTTAAGCATCTTAGGTTAGGTTGTGTTTGTTTAGGTTATGTTAGGTTAGGTTGGGGTGGGTTGGATTGGGTTAGTGTAAGTTAGGTTATGGTCAATATCTTAGGTTAGGTTGGGTTGGGTTAAGTATCTTACGTTAGGGTGCAGAAGTTAACCCCTTGAGAGAATAATTGTTTGGTAATCTCAGTGGCATATATATATATATATATATATATATATATATATATATATATATATATATATATATATATATATATATATATATATATATATATATATATATATATATATATATATATATAAATATTCGTCTCTCTCAGCATGTAATATACGCCAGCATCCGCACATCTGATTATTATTATTATTATTATTATTATTATTATTATTATTATTATTATTATTATTATTATTTACTAGCCAAGCTAAGACCCTAGTTGGAAAAGCAAGATGCTGTAAGCCCAAGGGGTCCAACAGGGAAAAATAGTACAGTAAGGAAAGAAAACAAGGAATGAATAAACAATATCAGAAGTAATGAAAAAAAAAAAAATAAAACGTATAAAAAAAAATTTACATTGAAACAGATAATTAATATATAGACTAAAAAAAGACTTATGTTAGCCTGTTCAATATAAAAAACATTTGATACAAGTTTGAACTTT
>NC_090727.1:32956204-32958704 GCF_036898095.1 Palaemon carinicauda
CAAGCTAATACCTTTGTTAACTCTAATTTACAGCTGGATGTCTGAAAGCTGATTAAGCCGATTTATTCCCTTCCCATTAAATATCAAATCCACATAACAGCAATTTATTTTAATCCCTTTAAGGGAGGCAGTCTTAGAAATGAGTGAATTATGACCCACACTATAATTACTGTATTACCGCATTCTCCTTTGTAACGATACATGAAATCAACATGAAATTTTTAAAAAAATGTGAATTGGATATTTTGTTTGACCGTGACCTTGACCTTTGACCTTGACCTTGACCTTCCTACCTCATTCTCCTTTGTAACGTTACATAGCATATATATGTAATTCTTTGAAATTTCGCCAGAGAATCAATAGCAAATAAAAAAAAATTAATTGGACAGTTTGTTTGACCGTGACCATGACCTTTGACCTTGACCTTCCAAAATTTAATCATTTGCAGCATTTGGCCAGCGAATCAACATAAAAAAAAAAAAATTTGAATTGGACATTTTGTTTGACCGTGACCTTGACCTTTGACCTTGACCTTCCAAAAATTTAATCATTTGCAGCATTTGGCCAGCGAATCAACATAAGAAAAAAATTTAAATTTGAATTGGACATTTTGTTTGACCGTGACCATGACCTTTGACTTTGACCTTCCAAAAATTTAATCATTTGCAGCATTTAGCCAGCGAATCAACATAAAAATTTTTTTTTAATTTGAATTGGACATTTTGTTTAACCGTGACCATGACCTTTGACCTTGACCTTCCAAAAATTTAATCATTTTGCAGCATTTTACCTAACAGTAAATCCCTGCGAGTTTCATTACTCTACGATTAAAATCGTGGCCTAGAAGCATTTCATAAACAAACAAACACAAACAGGTGGTAAAACATAACCTCATTCTAACTTCGTTGGCGGAAGTATTAATAATAATAATAATAATAATAATAATAATAATAATAATAATAATAGTATAAAATAATGATAATAATAAAAATAAAAATAATAATAATAATAATAATAATAATTATAACAATAATAATAATAATAATAATAATAATAAATAATAATAATTATACAGTAACAACAATAATAATAATACAAAATAATAATAATAATAATAATAAATAATAATAATGATATAATAAATAATAATAATAAATAATAATAATAATAATTATAACAATAATAATAATACAAAATAATAAAAATAATAATATAATAATAATAATAATAAACAATAATAATAACAATAATAATAATAATAATAATAATAATAATAACAATAATAATAATAATAATAATAATAATAATAATAATAAAAGTATTTCTAACTGCTTACCTGTTTCTGCTGAGACCTTCATAACTACAGAACTGGAATCCTGTCTGTCTCCCTACAGCTGAAAGAAATCAAAATATCTTATTAATATTTTATCATTTCCAATTCTAATGTTTGTAATTAACTTCTCGTTTAGTTCGCCCCATTAATAGAAATTAAATATATGAAGTTTTATATTTTTTATATACCAAATTCTCATTTTTTATTTTTAATGCTTATAAGTATTTTCAGTGACCCCGAATATATATCAATAAATATATCAATTCATGGTCTTTCGTCATATATTCATCGTCATATTAAAAGAAAAAAAAACTTATGATGCAATGAACTCTTTAGCGAAGTTTTAACTGTTTCCAAAATATATAAAAACTACCAGTAAAATATAACGAATTATAAAATGAGAGCATTGTATTATAGCAATATATCAAATAGGAATAATATTGACCTGTGTGTAAGACAGACAGACAGAGAGAGAGAGAGAGAGAGAGAGAGAGAGAGAGAGAGAGAGAGAGAGAGAGAGAGAGAGAGAGAGAGAGAGAGAGAGAGAATTTGGAGTTCTCTGGCATCCTGACATCGAAGGTCATTGACGCCGATATCGTTTATTTTAAATGAAGATTAAAAAGAGAGAGAGAGAGAGAGAGAGAGAGAGAGAGAGAGAGAGAGAGAGAGAGAGAGAGAGAGAGAGAGAGAGAGAGAGAGAGAGAGAGAACAACATTCAACTATTCCTTGGGTTGTGGTGGCCGATGTGGTAACGTTCCTGACTGGTGAACGCCAGACCGGGTTTCGAGTCCAGCTCAAACTCGTTAGTTCCTTTGGTGACTGTAACCTCACCATCCTTGTGAGCTAAGGGGAGCCTATAGGTCTATCTGCTGAGTCATCAACACCCATTGCCTCTCCCTCCTTGGTCCTAGCTTGGGTGGAGAGGGGGCTTGTGCGCTGATCATATGAATATAAGGCATTGTCCTGCTTGATAGGGCAATGTCACTCTCCCTTGTCTCTGTCATTCATGAGCGGCCTTTAAACCTTTAAGGAGCTTCGGAATATAATTTTTCTTTATCAGATACAAAAATATCATTAATGTAAGAGTTGGTCAAAGATTTTTATTCACATTAACATAATGAGTTCGACTCTTGACTAAGAACTTACAGAAATAAAAATTTATGTTAA
>NC_090727.1:32963704-32967451 GCF_036898095.1 Palaemon carinicauda
CACCCCCCCCCAACTATCCATCTACAACACGTGGCCACACCATCTCAGTCTTGACCCTACTTGGAAAAACAAGGTGCTACAAGCCCAAAGACTCCAACAGGTAAAATAACCCAGTGAAAAAGAGAAATATCTCCTTACTTGGAAAAGCAGGATGCTACAAGCCCAAGGACTCCAGCAGGGAAAATAACCCAGTGAAAAAAAGAGAAATATCTCCTTATTTGGAAAAGCAGGATGCTACAAGCCCAAGGACGCCAACAGGTAAAATAACCCAGTGAAAAAAAGGGAAATATCTCCTTATTTGGAAAAGCAGGATGCTACAACCCCAAGGACACCAACATGGAAAATAACCCAGTAAAAAAATGGAAATATACTAAATAAGTGAAGTAATTAATAGAAAATACAGAATACCTAAAATTCTTTAATACAGAAGTATGCATTATCAATTCATCACACAGTATGTATCTATGTAGTGGTGGCTTCATTAAGAAGTATTACAATATATAGGATTAATATGAACCAGATAAATGAGAAAGATTTGAACCCTTTAATCATTAGTTGACCAAATTCTATTGAATTCAACGGAGGCGACGTTGCAAAGGCTATGCCTCACCCATGAACCTGAACCTAACAATTGTATAAATATCTCGACCAATCGTATTTAATACATTTCTAGATTATAATAGATACATTACACTGTTCATATATGGTACTTTACGATTTGCAATTAAGCTATAGTAGCATCGGCAACCATATAAAACAATTGTAAATAAAGTAAGTTTACTCTGCCCAGAAGTTATGTAAATATACAAATCTACGAATTAGAAATCAGAGTAATATTAACATACACTATACGTCTTCATGGATCATAATAAGAACAATTCTTCAGCATACCTTAAACTATACATTACGACTGTAGAATCTTCGAAATAAATCCTTTTAGGGTGAAAATAAGTCCAAAATATCGCGAGATTATTGGGTACACAAACACTTAAAACCGCCGGGACTATTATGATGACGTCACGCCGAGGAAGCCGGACGCCACTTTTTGATATTGGAACCTAATGCTGCCACCAATCCATGTAACTTATTTTTTTTTCTTTTTATACCAGCACTTAAGAGTGTTTCAGAAAGAACTTGGATACTTGAATTAAACTATTACTAATACATTATCAGTTACATATATTATTTGTCAGCGAAGCACAATTATAATCGGAATATCACAAGCACAAAACAGGGGATATTTAAAACCCTAATGTAAGCCATGCTTAGCCTTTCATATTAAAACAATCGAATATTCTTCGAAAAATAATTTCCATATATTCGATTTCCTTTCAGTGACAAATAAAATTAGTTTAAAACACTCCTGTTAAACAATTCTGTTGGTCTTTTTTATGTTTTCTAAAGAGCGTATTTTCTGCTCGATGGTTAAAGGTACGATCACAGCTATTAGATTTTAACATAAAAACATTCAAATCTATATCATATTTAAGGAGATTTTTCGTTAATTTATATATCTTTACCCTCGGGCAATTCCTACTATAATTACTCTTTTAAATGTACATGATAGAATAGCTTAAAACAAAGAAATCGTCAAATTATTTGTTATTTGAGTAAAACCTGACGACTTGGGCTGCTACTATGATCTCATGTTCAAAGCAATTACTATCATAGTCATAATGATTTTCATCATAAGTATGTTTATTGGCGTTGTAGGCCAACTTCTATTTACTCCACTGTCTTATAATGATTTAATATATCTATAGTATTTATAATATACAGTAGTAGCTCTCAGACTCATAGTCATACTAACCTACTTTTAAATCACTTTTATATACTATTTATTGTGGGTTTTCACAGTATTTTTAATCATAGCATCTTGCTTTTCCAACTAGGGTTGTAGCTTGGCTAGTGATAATAATAATAATAATAATAATAATAATAATAATAATAATAATAATAATAATAATAATAATAATAATAATAATAATCACTGTCATAGTGCTAGGATATAAAATAGTCACAGTTACACTATCTTAACTCAGACTGACATTAGTTACTATTGAATTCCATAGCCTCAGCAGCCGCTCTCTCTCTCTCTCTCTCTCTCTCTCTCTCTCTCTCTCTCTCTCTCTCTCTCTCTCTCTCTCTCTCTCTCTCTTTGTAATAGTGAGGCTGATCGTAGTAGAATGAATAATCATTATTAAAAAATAAATAGAAAGAGTTTGAAAGAAGAAAGAAGAGAAATTCTTGTATACATAAAAAGCACAGAAACCGGAGTTATATTGTTTCCTATTTAGTCAACCTATAAAATGGGGTAATATATATATTAGTAAGGAAATGCTAATAAAGTCAGTATACATCTATATTATTAGAATAGATATTCTATATTACTTTCAACAATCTCATAGAGGTTTAGCTGTGGTGTTTTCTACATATCTTTCAATAAATACTGCTAGTTTTAGTTTATATGGGTAATTTGGTGCAGATTTTAATGAAAGGGAATAGCAAGATGATTGAAATTGTGGAATAAGTAAAAAAAACGTTAAATTTGTGTTCTTGAAATAAATAGATCTATACAAGAATCTCCATCTCACATCTCTCTTCTTCCGAAGTTTTTCTACATATCTTTGATTATATCAGCAATTTAGTGTAAATTTTAATGAAAGCTGATATCGAGATGATTGAGATTGCTGGACTAAGTAAGTAAAAAACGTTAAATTTGTAGGAACATTATTTGAAGAAGAAGAAACAATTATAGATGAACACCCTTTTCTCATTCTCCTCCATGTCAACAACTTGGTAACAACAACTAGTTGCAGTGCATTTCTTCTGTTTACTTTACTGTGAAGGTAATACTTAATTATTTAATTGATATCTAAAGGATTTTACAGTTAAACTGGTCTTATTTATGTGAAATTACCCTAATGTGTATTTTATAGACTAGGTCTATATTTTCTTCCCAGAGATCTAGCAACTGTTTAATTATAGTTAAGGACAGGACACCATTTTCTACTTTAAAAAGGTATTTTCCATAGTGTAAAGCCAATTTTTTGATATATGATAGTTATTTGCTAGCGAAAATTAAATTAGCCGTACTTCGCCGGTTAATTAATTCTAGGTAAGGTAGGCTAATGGTATGTGATGTGGGTTTAGGGAAGGTATGGGTAGCTCAAGTGAGGCAAGTAGGGTCAGGTTAAGTGATGGCACGTGAGGTAGGGGTAGACACGGGGTGAGAGTGGGTAAGATAATGGTAAGTAAAGTGAGGTTAAGTTACAACAATATTAATGGAAGAGTTTGTTTTGTAAATTTTGCTTTATTTGTTTGGTTAAAGTTTCTGCTTTTGGAGCCTTTGTATATTAGCGGCAAGTTCCTCGCGTATTGATTAAAAATGGACATCAACTAACCTAAACTTTCCTCCCGAACCCAACCTACAAGCCGTGTCGTCCTTTCCTACTTACCTTACCTAACACTCCCCTGCGACCTGCCTCACACTGCTGTATTCTCAGTTGGACATAATAATACATATTGGTGGCCGCTATCGTACATACAACCCCTGCTTTTATTGCTTTTTTGGAATCGTTCTAAAATCCAATCAATTTCAAGATAGGCCCTAAGCAAATCGGTTAAATTATAGTTAAGGACAGGACAATATTTTCTACTTTTAAAAGGGTATTACCATAGTATAAAGCCAATTTTCGGTTAATATATAATGGTTTAATTGCTAGCAAAAATGAAATTCGCTCTAAG
>NC_090727.1:32972951-33062951 GCF_036898095.1 Palaemon carinicauda
GGCGAACTATAGTCAAATCTTTTTAGTGAGGCAGATTTCCACCGACTCGCAGGGTTTGCCCCTTTTAAAGGTTTAAAGGTTTAAAGGCTGCTTATGAATGGCAGTGGCAAGGGACAGTCACATTGCCCTAGCAATCAGGACAATGCCCTAGAGACTGACCAAGCCTCCTCTCCACCGAAGCTAGAACCAGGGAGGGCCAGGCAGTGGCTGCTGATGACTCAGCAGATAGACCTATAGGCTCCCTCAAACCCCCCAAACTTAGCTCACAAGGATGGTAAGGTTGCAGACACTAATGGCACTAACGAGTTTGAGCGGGACTCGAACCCCCGACTGGCAAACACCAGGCAGAGACGTTACCAATCAGGCCACAGCTCGGAAAAGTTTTCTGATCGCTGATTAGTGCAAATGTGCCACAATTAGAACAAATTGAGTATAGAGACTTACTTCAGGGCCTTCAGAAAATGACGTTTAATAACATGTCGGAGAAGAGGCGGAATGTTTTTATGCTTGCTTCGCACGAAGGGGAACATGGGCGGGCGGCAGTGCTCACGTATGTTATTAGCCTTTGCATTGGTAATGTGAAGCAGCGGTGGTTTGTGCCTGCAACCCGAATGTGGTTTCTTACGTGGGTGGAGGAAAAAAATAATGTGCGGTTTCATTTTTTTTAACAAGAACAGGCTTTTACTAATAGGAGGGGGATGGTGTAGTATACATATATATATTTATGAGCTTCTTCCGGAAGATGTTAATATGTAAAGTATGTATGTATATATATATATATATATATATATATATATATATATATATATATATATATATATATATATATATATATATATATATGTGTGTGTGTGTGTGTGTGTGTGAGTGTCTGTGTGTGTGTATAAAAATGCATATGCATGTATAGGCACTTAAATACACACACACACACACACACACACATATATATATATATATATATATATATATATATATATATATATATATATATATATATATGTATATATATATAATACAAATAAATATATATATATATATATATATATATATATATATATATATATATATACATATGTATGTATATATATATATATATATATATATATATATATATATATATATATATATATATATATATATATATATATATATATATATACTGTATATATATAAAGGGCTGTATTAGGTTACACCTCAAATAAAAAGTCTGTACTGAATACCATTTGAAAAAAGTTGTATCCACTTACATCTGTAAAAGGCTGTATTAAATTACATCTAAAACAGCTGTATTAAATTACATCTAATAAGGCCGTATTAGATTACTTCTAAAAAGGCTGTAATAAGTTACATCTTGATAAATGTATTGAAATTATACTGAAAAAGGCTGTATAAAATGACATTTAAATGGCTTTATTAAATTACATCTACAAATGTCGTATTAAATTACATCTAAAAATAAACGGCTGATTTAAATTACATCTAAAAGATGGTGTATTAAATTACAACTTATAAAGGCTGTATTAAATTACATCTAAAAAAGGCTGCATTAAATTACATTTAAAAATGCTTGATTAAATTACATCTAAAAAAAGATGAATTAAATTACAAGTAAAATGGCTGTATTAAATTACATCTAAAATAGTCGGTTATAAATTACATCTAAAATGGGCTTTTATTAAATTACACCTAAAGAAAGGCTGTATAAACTTACACTTAAAAAAAAAACATGTATTAAATTACATCTCATTGTGGTCAAGCATACACCTTCCTTGAAGGCCCAACCAAAAAAAAAAAAAAAAAAAAAAAAATTCGCGTGTCAAAAGAAAAAAAAAAATCATTTCGCGTGTCCCCCCCCCCAAAAAAAAAAAAAATTTGCGTGTCCAAATAAAAAAGAATAAAAAACATTTCGCGTGTCAAAAAAAAAAAAAAAATATTTCGCGTGTCAAAAAAAAAAAAAATTCGCATGTCAAAAAAAGGAAAAAAAAAAAAACATTTCGCGTGTCCAGTTTGAGATATCTCCTCTCATCCTCCTCCTTCTACACTCGCCATCTAGTATTGTCTGGGTAATTGTGTTGCACAAAAGGAAGAGAGAGAGAGAGAGAGAGAGAGAGAGAGAGAGAGAGAGAGAGAGAGAGAGAGAGAGAGAGAGAGAGAGAGAGAATATATGAATGCATTTGCCTCCTTAGATGCCAGCAGAGCTCTTCATCTCGCTTATCTTTCTTATTATTGTCCTTTTTTTTTTGTTGATTTTCCGTCTTTTTTCTTGCTGATTATCTCCGCCAACGATGTTGGAAGGAGGTTATGTTTTCGCCCCCTTTTGTCTATATGTTCGTTTGTCTGTTTGTTTGCGAACAACTTCCTGGCCACAATTGTACTCATAGAGTAGTGAAACTTTCAGGGGTTAATTCTTATATTGAGACGTGAAAGTGATTTTAAAAGCCCCAGGTCAAAGGTCGAGGTCAAGGTCGAGCAAAAGGTCAACCGAATTCACCCTAACCTTAACCCCAAGTTCGCACATGGTTATCACACAGACTTCCAATACGCCTAGTGGCTAAATTGATTATGGGAAAGGCAAGCTGGTTTCGATAAATAAGCTGTCGCGGCGGAGGTCTACACTAGCATAGTGTTTTTCTAGTCACCTCCGCCAATGAAGTTGGAAGGAGGTTATGTTGGTGTGTTTTTGTGTGTGTGTGTGTGTGTGTTTGTTTGTGAACAGCTTCCTGACCACAATTTTAATCGCAGAGTAATGAAACTTGCATGGATTAACTGTCTGGTAAAAAGTTAGAAATGATTCAAATTTGGAAGTTCAAGGTCAAAGGTCACGCAAAATGTCCAATTCACGCCATCATCCATACGTTTGGACATCTTTGTCACAGAGACTTCAAACTTGGTTCATATTTAAGTAAACGAAAATCCACGCAAATTAATGCATGTTAAGATCAAAGGTCAAGACTGAGCAAAAGGTCGAGGAATAAGCTACCGTGGCGGAGGTCTGCACTTTCAATGCTTTTTTTTTTTTAGTTTTCTCACTGTTTTCAAGTTGTTTTGATTCCCAGGTTGAAGCTAATGAAGGAATCATATAATATTTTCTATTGTTTTCTATTGTTTTTTAATATCTTTAAAATCTTTAACATCAATTATCTTTATCTTCAACATCTAATCTGATTTCTAATAAACAGAAATTTTTTCATAATCTGCTCATTAGCCTCATCTAGGTGGGCGGGTACATTAATAATTTCTCTCATGATATTGTATTTTGTTAAAAGTTTTTATTGTTTTTATATGAAATACTTATTTTAATGTTGTTACTGTTCTTCAAATATTTAATTTTTCCTTGTTTCCTTTCCTCGCTGGGCTCTTTTTCCCTGTTGGGGCCCCTGGGCTAATAGCATCCTGCTTTACCAACGAGGGTTGTAGCTTAGCAAGTAGTAATAATAATTATAATAATAATAATAATAATAATAATAATAAGACTAAATAATAATAATAATAATAATAATAATAATAATAATAATAATAATAATAATAATAATAATAATTATAATAATAATAATAATAATAAGGAAGAAGAAAATGTAAATATTGTAATTTATAAAACCTACGAAAAATATAACTAATAAATAGCATCTCTCTCTCTCTCTCTCTCTCTCTCTCTCTCTCTCTCTCTCTCTCTCTCTCTCTCTCTCTCTCGTAATGAGTTAACTTCGCAAGATCATTAATTTATAAGCCTCATTAATCGTTGGGAAATATAAAGACCGACAAACAGACATTACGAAAGGCTTATTGAAGAAGAGTTAAAGTCGCCCTCTGCATTTGCAACTCTACGCATGCGTGTGAAGCTTCGTCGCCAATCAGTTGGAAATTCCGTTCGTTTTAGAATGACTCTGAATGACGTCACTTCCGGAGGTCCTTTTCCATTTACGAAAATATAACAACAACAACAACAACAACAAATGCAGTCGTTTCTATTCCACTACAGGACAAAGGCCTCAGACATCTCTTTATTCGTGTCTGAGGTTTGGCCAGTTTTTATCTCTTCTACCGCAGGACAAAGGTCTCAGACATGTCTTTGTTCATGTCTGAGGTTTAGCCAGTTTTTATCTATTCTACCGCAGGACAAAGGCCTCAGACATGTCTTTATTCATGTCTTTATACACATGACATGTGGTTTGGCGTAGAAAACAAGCTTGTTGCATATGCAGGTGATGCTACTCTCTTTGCATCAATTCCATCCCCTGAATGTAGATCTGGGGTTGGTGAATCCCTTAATAGAGATCTAGCTAAAATTAGTGCATGGTGTAAATTATGTGGTATAAAGTTGAATCCTAACAAAACTCAAAGTATGATTGTAAGTAGGTCAAAGACAGTGGCTCCCCAACATCTGGATCTCAGTACTGATAATGTTTCTTTAACATTGCATGACTCTTTTAAAATTTTCGGTGTGACATAAGTCTTTTTCATAATTTATATATGACATATCTGTTTTGATGTTGATACTGTTTTTAAAATATTCTATTGGTAATTTTTTCTCATATCTTTTATTTATTTCCTTATTTCCTTTCCTCACTGGGCTATTTTTCCATATTGGAGCCCTTGGGCTTATGTTATCTTGCTTTTCCAAGTAGGGTGGTAGCTTAGCTAATAATAATAATAATAATAACAACAACAGGAACTCCTGCGTCCAACTGTACATTCATGGAAACATCCCCCCCCCAACCCCCGTTGTGCTGACCAATTTGAAAAAGTAAGAGCACTAGATCATTCTTGAAATACAAAATAGTGTATACACGGAGTAACAAGAGAACTGGCTGACCTATCCAGTTAACAAGAGTCAAGGCATTCTTGAAGGCTCTTGAAAGCACTCCTCAAAATAGCGTCCATAGAGTAAAGTATATGGCAGCAACATTGGAGTTCTCGGTGAATGGGGTTCTAGAAGGCAGCGAGAGCTGAGCCACTTATCAGACAAAGAACTTTCACTCTAATTCTGTCAAGTGGAATGATACTCAAAACACTCAAATGTGAGGTTAATAACCCAGATGTATTCAGAGTGGGGATACCTTAACGTGGTGAAAAGGTTTGTGTATCGCCATGATTAGGTACATTATACAAGTCAAGGCTACTCATACTGGCTTGGTTTGCTGTAAGCGATCAAGCTAAAGACTGCCACAATCACCCATATGTATTGTGAGTGGGATACCTTAACGTGGTGAAAAGGTTTGTGTATCGCCATGATTAGCTACATTATACTAGTCAAGGCTACTCATACTGGCTTGGTTTGCTGTAAGCGATCAAGCTAAAGTCTGCCACAATCACCCAGATGTATTCAGAGTGGGGATATGTTAACGTGGTGAAAAGGTTTGTGTATCGCCATGATTAGCTACATTATACTAGTCAAGGCTACTCATACTGGCTTCGTTTGCTGTAAGCGATCAAGCTAAAGTCTGCCACAATCACCCAGATGTATTCAGAGTGGGGATATGTTAACGTGGTGAAAAGGTTTGTGTATCGCCATGATTAGCTACATTATACTAGTCAAGGCTACTCATACTGGCTTGGTTTGCTGTAAGCGATCAAGCTAAAGTCTGCCACAATCACCCAGATGTATTCGGAGTGGGGATATGTTAACGTGGTGAAAAGGTTTGTGTATCGCCATGATTAGCTACATTATACAAGTCAGGGCCAGCCATACTGGCTTGGTTTGCTGTAAGCGATCAGGCTAAAGTCTGCCACAATCACCCAGATGTATTCAGAGTGGGGATATGTTAACGTGGTGAAAAGGTTTGTGTATCGCCATGATTAGCTACATTATACTAGTCAGGGCCAGCCATACTGGCTTGGTTTGCTGTAAGCGATCAGGCTAAAGTCTGCCACAATCACCCAGATGTATTCAGAGTGGGGATATGTTAACGTGGTGAAAAGGTTTGTGTATCGCCATGATTAGCTACATTATACTAGTCAGGGCTACTCATACTGGCTTGGTTTGCTGTAAGCGATCAGGCTAAAGTCTGCCACAATCACCCAGATGTATTCAGAGTGGGGATATGTTAACGTGGTGAAAAGGTTTGTGTATCGCCATGATTAGCTACATTATACTAGTCAGGGCTACTCATACTGGCTTGGTTTGCTGTAAGCGATCAGGCTAAAGTCTGCCACAATCACCCAGATGTATTCAGAGTGGGGATATGTTAACGTGGTGAAAAGGTTTGTGTATCGCCGTGATTAGCTACATTATACAAGTCAGGGCTACTCATACTGGCTTGGTTTGCTGTAAGCGATCAGGTTAAAGTCTGCCACAATCACCCAGATGTATTCAGAGTGGGGATATGTTAACGTGGTGAAAAGGTTTGTGTATCGCCGTGATTAGCTACATTATACAAGTCAGGGCCAGCCATACTGGCTTGGTTTGCTGTAAGCGATCAGGTTAAAGTCTGCCACAATCACCCAGATGTATTCAGAGTGGGGATATGTTAACGTGGTGAAAAGGTTTGTGTATCGCCGTGATTAGCTACATTATACAAGTCAGGGCCAGCCATACTGGCTTGGTTTGCTGTAAGCGATCAGGTTAAAGTCTGCCACAATCACCCAGATGTATTCAGAGTGGGGATATGTTAACGTGGTGAAAAGGTTTGTGTATCGCCGTGATTAGCTACATTATACAAGTCAGGGCCAGCCATACTGGCTTGGTTTGCTGTAAGCGATCAGGTTAAAGTCTGCCACAATCACCCAGATGTATTCAGAGTGGGGATATGTTAACGTGGTGAAAAGGTTTGTGTATCGCCATGATTAGCTACATTATACTAGTCAGGGCTACTCATACTGGCTTGGTTTGCTGTAAGCGATCAGGTTAAAGTCTGCCACAATCACCCAGATGTATTCAGAGTGGGGATATGTTAACGTGGTGAAAAGGTTTGTGTATCGCCATGATTAGCTACATTATACTAGTCAGGGCTACTCATACTGGCTTGGTTTGCTGTAAGCGATCAGGTTAAAGTCTGCCACAATCACCCAGATGTATTCAGAGTGGGGATATGTTAACGTGGTGAAAAGGTTTGTGTATCGCCATGATTAGCTACATTATACTAGTCAGGGCTACTCATACTGGCTTGGTTTGCTGTAAGCGATCAGGTTAAAGTCTGCCACAATCACCCAGATGTATTCAGAGTGGGGATATGTTAACGTGGTGAAAAGGTTTGTGTATCGCCATGATTAGCTACATTATACTAGTCAGGGCTACTCATACTGGCTTGGTTTGCTGTAAGCGATCAAGCTAAAGTCTGCCACAATCACCCAGATGTATTGTGAGTGGGGATACCTTAACGTGGGGAAAAGGTTTGTGTATTGCCCTGATTAGCTACATTATACTAGTCAGGGCCAGCCATACTAGGTTGGTTTGCTATAAGCGATCAAGCTAAAGTCTGCCACAATCACCCAGATGTATTCAGAGTGGGGATACCTTAACGTGGTGAAAAGGTTTGTGTATCGCCATGATTAGCTACATTATACTAGTCAGGGCTACTCATACTGGCTTGGTTTGCTGTAAGCGATCAGGTTAAAGTCTGCCACAATCACCCAGATGTATTCAGAGTGGGGATATGTTAACGTGGTGAAAAGGTATGTGTATCGCCATGATTAGCTACATTATACTAGTCAGGGCTACTCATACTGGCTTGGTTTGCTGTAAGCGATCAGGCTAAAGTCTGCCACAATCACCAATCCGCATTGGCTAGCGTGGTGATGAAAACTGACCAAACCACAGTCATGAATAAGGACACGTCTGAGGCCTTCACCAATCCACACAGGCTAGCGTAGTGATGAAAACTGGCCAAACCACAGTCATGAATGACACGTCTGAGGCCTTTGTCCTGCAGTTGACTAGAAACGGCTGCATTTGTTGTTGTTGTTGTTGTATATGGAAAAGAACGTCAACAAATATCATCTGCTTAAATGTCAACCGCTCACGTTGAAATAGAGTTTATTCTGTTGTGACTCACATATTAGAGTGGAATATGAACCATGTCAGTGCAAATAATTCTAATAGCCAGGCCTTCTCCATCACGAGTCTCAATACTACGCAGTACTCTAGAAGTTTTATTTCAGCTGTTACCAAGTTGTGGAATGATCTTCCTAATCGGGTGTTTGAATCAGTCGAACTTCAAAAGTTCAAAGTTGGATCAAATGCTTTTTTGTTGACCAGGAGGACATGAGTCTTTTTATAGTTTATTTATGACATATTTGTTTTTGATGTTGTTAATAGTTTATATATGACATGTCTGTTTTGACGTTGTTACTTATTTTAGAATGATTTATTGTTAATTTGTACTCTTCATTTATTTATTTCCTTATTTCCTTTCCTCACTGGGCTATTTTTCCCTGTTGGAGCCCCTGGGCTTGTAGCATCTTGCTTTTCCAACTAGGGTTGTGGCTTGGATGGTAATGATAATAATAATAATAATAATAATAATAATAATAATAATAATAATAAGAGGTGTTATAGGAAAAAAAGTACGTTTGATGACAGCTGAACTTTAGTGACACCAGAGGCCCAATCCTTTCCTATGAATATTTCACGCATCTGAAGACTTGGAATTATGCAAGATGAATTATCACTGAGCTGACGTCAAAACAAAATTATTCATGACTGAAGGATCAACACCTGGGGATTCTCAGGTAAAGATTCAGTGGAATTCGTGAATATTCATTCAACTCGTTCCTCAGATTCAGTCAAATTCGTGACTTTTCATTCAACTTGTTCATCCAATATTAAAATGATTCTTTTCGTTCTACTTTGAAAGTTTTTAAGCTTTTTTTATTTTTCATCCTTATTCCAGAATAATTTTGGAAAATCCTTTAGTTTTATTTATCATCCTTATTCCAGAATAAAAGTTTGGAAAATCCTTTAGAATTACATGTTAGAAAATCTCTTGAGGTTTTGATATGTTTTGAAAAGCTGTGAAAAAATTAACCAAAGTTAACCAATACTCAATTGGCAATAGGAATTTCATATCGTCACCTTCATAAACTAACTGCTTAAGTCATTTTCTCCACTTGTTGGGAAATAAAAAAAAAAAACCCTCTCATTTCCTAATTCTTTATATCATTGTCTTGAGCTTCAATTCACAAATTTTTAACAGAAGAATTTGTGAATTAGATGGTTTATGAATTCCTTTGAATCATAGAACTTAGGCGATGTAACTTGGAACAGGGGCCAGGAGGGCTATTCAACGCCAAAATACACTTTACCCTTAGGGGGAACTCCCAAACCCCCACTGCTACATTATGCAATAAAAGATAAGAGGTTGGCAAGATAAGAGAGTAGAGGCTATGACTTTTGGCCCCCGCCCGGACACAAGCTCCGGGGAATCTGGAACGAACGAAAAAGATAGAGAAAATGGAAGACGTAAAGCAGGTAAAGAAGGAAGTTAAATGGGTACAGCTAGATACCAAAGGGACATATCTGACTCTTTAATTAATGTTTACAGTCCACATTGTAAAATGCCATTTTCTCTAAAAAGAAAAATATTTAATCATAAGGTCCCACCCATATCAACTTATGCATCAGAAATTTGGAGCCCTAGTAAAGCCTTAATAATAATGATAATAATAATAATAATAATAATAATAATAATAATAATAATAATTATTATTATTATTATTATTATTATAAGATAATCACTGTGTTATAGTCCTAGGATATAAAACAGTCATAGTTACACTATCTTAACTCGGACTGGCATAAGTTACTATTGAATTCCATAGCCTCAGCAGCCCCCCGCCCCCCCCCCCCCTCTCTCTCTCTCTCTCTCTCTCTCTCTCTCTCTCTCTCTCTCTCTCTCTCTGTAATAGTGAGGCTGATCGTAGTAGAATGAATTATCATTATCAAAAAATAAATAGAAAGAGCTTGAAAGAAGAAAGAAGGAAAAATCTTGTATACATAAAAAGCACAGAAACCGGAGTTATATTGTTTCCTATTTAGTCAACCTATAAAATGGGATAAAATATATATTAGTAAGGAAATGCTAATAAAGTCAGTATACATCTATATTATTAGAATAGATATTCTAAATTATTTTCAACAATATCATAGAGGTTTAGCTGTGGTGTTTTCTACATATCTTTCAATAAATACTGCTAGTTTTAGTTTATATGTGTAATTCGGTGCAGATTTTAATGAAAGGGGATAGCAAGATGATTGAAATTGTGGAATAAGTAAGTAAAAAAAACGTTAAATTTGTCGTGTTCTTTAAAATAAATAGATATATACAAGAGTCTCCATCTCACATCTCTCTTCTTCCGAAGTTTTTCAGCATATCTTTCAATAACTACTGCTAGTTTTAGTTTATATCAGCAATTCAGTGTAAATTTTAATGAAAGGGGATATTGAGATGATTGAGATTGCTGGAATAAGTAAGTAAAAATCGTTAAATTTGTAGGAACATTATTTGAAGAAGAAGAAACAATAGATGAACCCTCAGAATGATTCTCCATGTCAACAACTTGGTAACAACAACTGTTTGCTGTGCAATTCTTCTGTTTACTTTACTGTGAAGGTAATGCTTAATTATTTAATTGATATTTAAAGGATTTTAAACTGGTCTTATTTATGTGAAATTACCCTAATGTGTATTTTATAGACTAGGTCTATATTTTTTCCCAGAGATCTAGCAACTGTTTGATTATAGTTAAGGACAGTACAACATTTTCTACTTTTAAAAAGGTATTTGCCATAATATAAAGCCAATTTTCTGATATATGATAGTTTAATTGCTAGTGAAAATTAAATTCGCAGTATAGCTTCGCCGGTTAATTAATTCTAGGTAAGGTTAGGTAATGGTATGTGAAGTGGTGTTAACAAAGGTAAGGCTAGGTTAAGTGAGGCAAGTAGGGTTAGGTTAAGTGATGGCAGGCGAAGTAGGGGTAGACACGAGGTGAGAGTGGGTAATATAATGGTTGGTAAATTGAGGTTAAGTTACTACAATATTAACAGAAGAGTTTGTTTTGTAAATTTTGCTTTATTCGTTTTGGTTAAAATTTCGGTAATTTTTTATTGTATTACAGGGTGAGATTTCGAACAGAAAATATATGCTTTCCTATAGTAAATAACGTGATTTACCCGAATTTGATGTTCATTTCAATCGGAAACAAACAGATCAACCAATTCGGCTATTTTTAAGTTGCACGGTGTCACTTCTCTTACGAATGTACTGCGAACGATAACATTAGCAACGTTACCAATAATACATAGTGTTACCAACGTTGACGTATGGTACACAGAGTTACCAACGGCACGCTGACATTACTAACGATAGTAATGATAGATATTTCCATATGTATTTTAAATAATTTCTCCATATAAGTTTTACTCAATATATAAAAAGTACAAAAAGGGCACAGAACCTAACAAACCCACCTAACCTAGCCTAGTAGTATGACAGGTCACAAAATAACATTTGATCTACATCGGACGTGGGCAGCACTGGTTACTGTATTTTTTCATGACACAATCTTTGCAACGGCGCCTCCAAAGTTTATCCATATATAGTGTTTTGTATTTTCCTCCGGTTATTATGATTTCAAGAAGGTAATGTATAGAGAAGAAAAGGCTTGTTTTACGTTTATATATCGATTCCCCAGTATGTTTTCCCCACCCAAAACCCCGAGTTCCCACTGGGGGTTCCCCATTATCAGAGGATATAGATGTATATATATTTCTGAAACTATTCATTTGCGACGGGAACGAGTGTCATTTTCGAAGAGAGCGTAATTTTTTCCATAAGAAAAAGTAGTTGTTTTCCTAGGTTACATTGCCCTGTAATACACTACAATGAAACCAAAATTTCTGCTTTTACTGCTTATTTGGAATCATTCTAAAATCCAATAAATTTCAAGAAAGGTGCTAACCAAATCTGTTTAATTATATTTAAGGACATGACAACATTATCTACTTTTTTTCCCTTAGTATAAAGCCAATTTTTGGTTAATATATGATAGTTTAATTGCCAGCGAAAATTAAATTTGCTCTAAGAAATGGACGAGTGCTGGCTAGTTTGTTGTTTTTCTCTATGTTTAATATAGGCTGAGACATAATAACTTACGTATCAGTCGATTTAATTGTGAAGTATGTTTTTTACTGTAAGTCCATTGTTTACATCTGAGAGACTGGAGGGGACTTACTGCGCGTGCGTTCTTTTCCATGGATTTCGGAGCTTTTTGTGCATTTACAATGACGTAGCTGTCGGGTGGTTTATTTAAACCAATTAACAGCTTACAAGTACTTCTTCATAAGTTCCCAGATGTACTTTTTTTACAACACCTACCCCCACCCCCTTTTCTCTTCAGTTTCATCATGGCTTCAATATGTAAAGGTTGTTCTCTGAGGGAGTGGGAGATACACTCCCTCCTTTTCAGAGAAAATAAACGAGCATATGAGTTCCTTCAGAAACATGGTCATCCCTTCGGACGTACAATGCCCTTCCTGCCAACAGCCGTGTGTCTTTAGATCTCAAGTTAATCAGTGGGCTTGTAATCGATCAGTCAAGGTTGCTAAGAATGGAAAGCATCGTGCATGCGGTTTTTCCGTAACTGCATTTAAGGGCACTTTCTTGGAAAAGGCTCCTGTTCAAGTATGGGAAATCTGCTGTTCGTGAATCATTTCCTTGAAAGGTCCTTTTTGCATGGCAATGTCACCTATAACCTTGGCTGGACATTACAAACTTCGGTTAACTGGAGGGCTTATTGTTCGGAAGTCAGGGAAAATTACTACCAGAACTTGCCGGCTATTGGTGAGCCTGGCATTTTCGTCGAAGTGGATGAATCCAAGTTTGGGAGGTCAAAATATAACAGAGGTAGGCCTTCGTCTGGTGTGTGGGTGTTTGGTGGCATGTAGCAGGAGAGCAAAAAAATGTTTCTGGTCCTTTTGGTGGATCAGCCAAGAAATGCCGAGACCCTTGTGCCCTTGATGCAACGTTACATCAAGGCAGGGAGCGTAATCCACAGTGATTCATGGAAAGGATACAAAGATCTCACCACTCCGTGGTATGTGCCCCCCACTGTAAATCATTCAGAAAATTTTGTGGATCCCAAGACCGGTGCACATACTCAAAACATCGAAAGGCTGTGGCGGGATATCAAGAGTTACGTTCTCTGTGGCGTAATTCAAAAAGAATATTTTTTTTCAGTATTTATCTCTTTATGTCTTTATCCGCCAGTTAAAAATTATTATGAAACGTATTTTAATGTTGTTTTGTTTTTCAATAATTAGCAAACTAAAGTGTGCTTATTTTTCCAGCACAAGAGGTTCGAGCACCTACATATTTTCCTGCTTAAAGCTGCCAAACTGTACCCCCACCCATCTACGTCTACGACAGGGTCAGTGACAGTTCTTCCTTTGTCAACGTTAGACCCTCAGCCTTCGACCTCCCAAACTTAAGGTAAGGATTTATTTGTGAATTGTGATTTCGTTTTAGTTTGGGACCGGGTAAGGGGGTCTGGGGACGTGCCCCCGGCTAGGTGTTGTGACCTGGGAAGGGGGTCCGGGGGCATGCCCCTGGCTTGGGGTTGTGGCCTGGGAACTACTATGTTAGGTTAGGTGGGTTGGTAGGTTCTTTACCCTTTTACAAATCTCAAAAGTGTTAAATAATCATGTTTGGTCTATTTTCAGCCACTTACATGATCCAAATATTTTTCCAACTAATTATCTTGTGCTTTTCTTGCATTTCTGACCATTATTGTTGCTGTAAATCACTCGTTTATGACATTTCCCCACCCTAAAATCTCTGGTTTCCCACTGGTGTCCCCCATAATTGTCTTTATATAAGGGGGTCCAAAAACTCATGAACGGGTGGTTTGCCCCCCCAATAATCAAGGTCAGAAATGCATAAAACACAAGATCACAAGTTGGAAAAATATATGGTTCATGTATTTGACTAGAAATTAAAGTATCATATATTTACCTAATTTTCTTATATGATATAGAGAGAGAGAGAGAGAGAGAGAGAGAGAGAGAGAGAGAGAGAGAGAGAGAGAGAGAGAGAGAGAGAGAGATCCACTCGAAAGGGTTCATAGAGAGGCGGGGCAAAAACTGCTTAGTAAATTATTTTCTTCAAATTCCCTATAGACATGACTGTATCGCCCTTAATCTTGAGTAGATAAAACAAATGTTTATTAAATGTATTGATCTCATTGCTGGACTGGTGTGTAGATGTATGGGGCCATAGAGCAGTAGACCAAAATCTTCCTAATGATTTAACTTGGGAATTAATTAAGGGATATTAATACTCGTGTGCCCAAGAAAAAGTATTTTATTAAGCTGGAGTAGGTGATTCAAAATATACTCAGAACATTGAGAGGCTATGAATGGATATGGAGATAGGCCTATGTTCTTAGTTAGAGAGTAAAAAAAGTCATGTTTTAACTACTTGTAATACCCTCTCCATATACTGGATGATCATTCATCAGGTAAATTTATCTTTAATGTCAGTTTTTATACCAAATATTTTTTTTTCAGGTTTGACTGTTATAATTGTAGAAATATATTAATTCAGCGGAACAAAAGGCACAGACAGCTCCACAACTTCATCTGGGATCAACTGCTTTATACCTTCACCTCACAGTAGAAAGTGGACTCCAGTTACCTAATAGTCCCCGCAACTACTGAAAGACCTCAGTCTTCGACTCCTAGGCTTGGGTAAGAAACAATTCAAATTTGTTACGTGAGCTAATATTTTGATTATAGGTTTGTATGTGAAATGGTTTTGGGATCAGACGGGTAGTTGAAGCCCTTTTATAAGTAAATTGGAAGAACTGGAATCTTAGGATAGGTGATGTGAATGCCGTTATGCTAGCTAAAGTCTTTTTATTCCGTGACTGGAATACAAACCTACGCTATTTATTTAGGGGTAGGCTATTACTTTCTGCGAAGCTTAAATGACGAATCATTGAAATTTAGCGAGGGTTAACTACCCACATCGCTAGTTAGCGGGGCTAGGGGGGTTAGCTTGCTACCGCTCCCACTCTCACCGGTGATGTAGCTCACTTTACTTTTGGCTCGGATGGAGACCGGTTGTATCCGCTTTTCCTCCTTGCCTATTTTGGACTGCCATGAATTTTTTGTCTTTTAACTTACTTTTTTCTTATATGTATATATATGAAAACATTTTTAATGTTTATATATATATATATATATATATATATATATATATATATATATATATATATATGTATATATGTATATATATATATATATATATATATATATATATAGAGAGAGAGAGAGAGAGAGAGAGAGAGAGAGAGAGAGAGAGAGAGAGAGAGAGATGTTGTAAGTTTCTTTTTCAGTGTTTGTGCTGTGCGTGGGATATGTATATGATAGGTTCCCCTCATCGCTAGATCTTTCCTAACTCATGAGGACTTACACTTTGCCTTTTCCCAGTCGGAATTGAGAGCTCCCTCTTGGAACATGGTTCATGTTCTCCGGTCTCTAAGGAGACCTCCTTACGTTCCACTTCAGGCAATAAATTTTCACCTGGTTTAGAAGACAGTGTTCCTACACACTTTGACAGCAGCCAAACGAGTCAAGGAACTCCATGGTCTCTCTTTCGACATCGCCCATTAATGAGAAGGTGAAAGACAACGTTCAGTTTTGTCCCCGAGTATGTTGCCAGACACAGTCTCCAGGGGCGACAGATCCTACACAGGTCTCCACTCAGTAACTGACGATCCAGATCATCTGTTACTGTAGCCGGGGAAAGGTATGAGGCTCTACCTCAAGAGAACGGCAACAGCCTACCTGGGTTCCTTCTCTTGTTATCAGCGCTGGGAGAGACAAAAGGAGGATCACCAAAACATCATCTCTGTTGGATTCACAGGGTCATCAATTATGTCCTGAATCCAGATCTTCATCCAACATGTCGACTCACAATGTCAGGGGCATAGCTATGCCCCTGGCCCTTCCAAGCAGATTACTCTGTGACGCAGGTTTTACAAGCATGGGTGTGAATGCTCTAGGTGACTTTCACAACCTTTCTCCTGCAAGACGTGACCCACAGGAACTCGATACGATCTCTATCGGTCCTGTGGTGGCTGCACATCAGCTGGTTGTATACCTCAAGCTCCTTATTGGACAAGTAGCAGAAGGTTGAGGGCACTGTTACCCGGTGAATGAAAAGATTTGACTGGCTCTTATTCTTTTCTTCATCCTCCCTTCTCTTAGGGACACCAGCATCCTGGGTTCTTTGCATAAACTGACCTCAAACCACTGCAGGTAAGCCATGCTCCCTTGTGTACCTAGTATTAAGCTAATACTGTTGCGTCCCCATACCCTGGCAAGTTGGTATTGGGAAAGTCTTGGTTACAACAGTTTTTCCTACAAAAGGACTCGGAATAACCTTACCTAGACTGTCACACTTCTAAATATCTTAAACACATAGCTTGCATAGGCCGCGGACCTTGCATAGCAAGGTTTTAGCGAGGCGCAGGGACTCCTTATTTTGAGTACTTACATACTTAGATAAGGAGCCCTCGGGTAAAGCCAAAAGCCAGTTTGGCAGGGACGTCCACCCTTCCTAATGGGTGAGTCTCCCCCTAAATAAATAGCGTATGTTTGTATCCCAGTTATGGAATAAATGACAAATTTGTAGATAATTTGTATTTTTCCTGACGATACAAACCTTACCTATGTATACAAACTTGCCCGCCAGCCCTATCCCCCTTAAAGTCCTACCTCCAAGCAAAGTGAGCTAAATCACCGGTGTGTGAGTGGGAGTGGTAGCAAGCTACCCCCTCCTACCTCTGCTAACTAGCGGTGTGGGTAGTTAACCCTCGCTAAATTTTAATGGCTCATCATTTCAGCATCGCAGAAAGTAATACCCCTAAAAAATAGCTAAGGTTTGCATCATTAGAAAAATACAAGTTATCTACAAATTTATCATGTTTCTTCCATTTTCTATATTTTCCCCATTCAGTAGACTATGGTTTCTTAGGAAACACATGATTTATGACCTACATACTTTTGTTAATTGCTCCAGTAGTTCCTGAAGTGTTACCAGTCAACAACCAGTTCCCCTTACCTTCTGGTTTTATTGGAGCAGGAATATGGGACAACCTAAACTGGTAGCTGCATGACGATCCTCATTGTGGGAACTCCTCTCTTCTGGGGATTCAGCCATCCACAGATGTATCTATTTATGGATTGGGGCCCACCTCAGGGGACTATTTTTCCCTATTGGAGCCCTTGGGCTTCTAGCATCTTGCTTTTCCAACTAGAGTTGTAGCTTGGCTAGTAATAATAATAAAATTATGATCCACGGAAAAAATGCACCTGCTTTTCAACCTACTAGTAATGCTTATAGTTTGGCTACCTGGTTGCTATGCAAGATTTCCAAGGGGTTTGGTAAAGCACTCAGTATTGTTGATGAATTACAATGCTTGCGTTTGTAACTTAAGTCAGTAAGAGGGCTCGATTCATAGACACTTAACAAGCACTTACATTTTTGGGAAAGTCGACAACACTATAGAACTAATTGCAAGGTTCATTCAGGAAGGAGGACTGTTCAAGCATACATGCTCAGTCGACTGGGTCTCGGTTTAAGGGGCAATTGTGATGCTTACGTCATTGCATGGCATAAAAGCTTCTTATTTCAGGTTTTCACCATCACTTGATTGGCTCATCAGTTGGAAAAGAAACTTCAAGTATTCTGCTCTCCAGTCCCTGTATGATAGCAGCATTCAAGGATGTCTTCCAATACCCCTAGAAATTTTATATAATTCAGCCTTTTTACCTTTTTGCCAATTACTCGGCTGTTGTTTGAAGACATCGAGGCTCAGCATGACCCTGATAGTTACCAAGCGGTCTCACATTGATTGGTATCCAAATCTGATGTTTCCCATCTTCATTCACCAGGGAAAGCTCTTCAATCTTCCCGGTGATGGGTTCAGGAGTTCATGGTCTGGACCTAGAACCCTGCTGCTCACAACTTCAAGTCCTTCTGCATCTCTTCGCTACAAGAAGTGACTAGCGGGGACAGGATGACTTCCGTTCGTCGTAAGTAGACATGACTCTTCCTACAGCGATGGAAGGAATAAGAAAAAATATCCTAGAAAATTATTTTTTCTGCTGTCATGGAACATTCAAATGAGCTTCTTTAGCAAGCGAGGAAAAGAGAGGATCAAAACGGATTCAAGCGCATGAAGTCATTCATATCAGATCTATCCCAGCTCTCAGGAAGAACATGTTGGGCGCAGTTCTTATACACAAGAGTAGGGTAACAAGAGAAGTTTTTTGTCCATTACTTATGAGGGTATAGTTGGCAGGTCACTAGATACCTGTAGGCTATCTTTGGCCCATCAGTAGTTGCACAACAAATTGTGTAGGAAACCTAGTGCCTTTCCGGAACAGAAACATTGAGTCTTAAGATGGCAGTCGCAATGTAAGTCTAGAATGAGAGGCAAGATCAACCAGCGTTTCTACCTATTCTTTCTTCCCCCCTCCTTGTGGTGAAGCAGTCGGTCCTTTATTTGCTGGATTGGATACTAGATGGAGGAAGCCACATAATTAAGCAACTTTTCCTAACATATAAGATTTGTTTATTGGTATCTCCTCCATCCTCCCAGACAAAGGGGAGGAATTCTTAGGCCAAATGTAAGCAAACCCATTTCTCATGAATGAACGCACATTCAGACAGCGCTTCCTCTAATCAGATACAGTATAAGTTCTTTCTTTACTGTCTACCAGTCCCCGGTAGTGATAAAGTCTAACACCTGCTTTGACATATCCCAGAAAGTAAGCTAGGCAGTTGTGGGGGACTTCCTCATAAGCATAATTCTCCTATTAAAGGACAAAGGTTTATTAAATTCTTGTAAGAACATATTTCAAATTTTTTAAGGTGGTTTTATTATTTTTAAGTATACAAACCTTGAGTCCTTCAAATTACACTTCCTGCCTCAACCTCCACGCTAAGTCCTAGATTTAAGTGGGAGCTCAGTTGTCTGTCGAGTTGGTGGTGCTCACTGGCCCTTCTCTAGCTAACTACCGCCACCTCAATTTATTTTTCAGCCATATCCAGCTTTGCTGAAAGCATATTCCTATCAAAGGACTCAAGTTTGTATAGTTTAGAAAATGAAAATTAATTTTGAATTTTCAATATTAAACTTACCCGATAATCATGTAGCTGTCAACTCCGTTGCCCGACAGAATTCTACGGAAGGGATACGCCAGCGATCGCTATACAAGAGGGGGGTGTACTCACAAGAGCCACCTGTGGCCAGGTACTGCAGTACTTCTTGTTGACACCACTTCAATTTTTCCTCTGTCGTGCTTCCGGCAAGACGTTCATGGATACGCTTATAATTTTGGAGTCTTGTTCACGGTTTTTGGTGAAGTATTGCTCTAAGATTTCAGCTTTCGCTATTCAGGAAGTTTTATTATTAGCTTAGCTAGCTTTTGGAATTAATTTGATTAATTATGGTGACGAAGAGAGTATGAACTCTCTTTCACCTTTAAATGGCCGACCCTTCCCTTAGACGGAAGTGTTGGTGTCTAAGAGAGTATAGACTCTCTTTCTTAATTTTGCTCACAAAAGTTATAGATTTATTTTATATCTCTCCGCCATTTATAGGCCTCTTCGATTAACTTCCTTTTTTTATAAAATTATTAAATTAATTTTTATATTTGTTTATATTCGACCTTTCCTAATAGTAGGCGGTCTTTTCTTGTACCGAAGTTAATTAACATTGAGCCCGTCATTTCGGTTTTACCTGTTAACATATTATGCTATTTTAATGTTTTTGAAAGAATTTCTTTGATAGTCTCGTACTGTTTCAAAGTTGAACTAACGTTTTGTTTTGTCTCTGCAGTTGTTGACGTTCAGAACGTTCAACTTGCGCTCTATCGTTACGATAGAGAGAGAATTTTCACGGTGTCACGTTGCAGTAAGAGTAAACCGTTTATAACGTTTTGTTCATTCTTTCTTAGCTTAATGGTTTTAATTCTAATAAAGGAACTTTTTATTTGGGAAATCTTTCAGTTTTTTTCCTTTAACAATAATATGTTTTAACGAGTATATATGATTGGGCTCTTCTCTCAGGTTCTAAGTCAAGAGAGAGAGAGAGAGAGAGATAGAGACGGAGGGAGAGAGAGCTGGATAAACGTTTCGTTCAAGCGAGTAACGTTGTTATCGTTTTTGCTCTTCTCCCTAGTCTCTTTAGGGGAAGAAGGTAAACGTTTCTAGAGTTTATTCTTGTTCTCAAGCTTTATGCGGTGAGAGATTTTAAACGTAGTTTATTTGATCTAGTGTTTAGTCTCTTTCCAGCCACTGAATTATTTATCTTTCATTAGATTTTTCTGTTACATTGTAATTCTGTTTTCGCAATTACTAACTTTTAAAGAAGGATAGAATTGCGTGTTTCAGGTACAAACCACTTAAAGTTTCGAGTTCAGTGAAATAAGTGCAAACAGAAATTCAAAAGTGATAAGTGATTAGCGCAAAGTGTGTCAGTGTTGTGCGTGAGGGTACTTCTTGCGTGCCAGTCGTCCTCCCAGTCCGGGACCTCTTGCAAGCTCCCAAGCCCAGGGGAGAAGCAATGTCGAAGGGCAAAAGGGTTCGGCAGGCCTTGATCGGCGCACAGAAGTATCCTCGGTGGTTGCGGGCGTGTCTTACAGAGACCGTCACTCCCACCCGCAGACGATTGAGCCCTTATTTTACTCGTCTGCAGAAGAACTTTCGGGGAGATAACGCTGGACTCAGGTCTCAAGACCTCTTAAACGTAAAGTCCAGACCTCTAGAGTTCAACAACCCGGATGCAGTCATTGGGTTAGCTCTGACTCTCCGCAGTCATCAGGTGACTGCACACCTCCTAAGAGAGGTAAGGTGATGCCGCAACAGACCTCATCTTCTGTTAAGGCTTTGCCTCAGCAGACCTTAGCGTCTGCCGACCCCAAGATGACTTTGCTGCAGTCCATGCAGTCACAGCTTGCGGTCTTAATGCGTGAGTGTCAGGCTGAGAAGGTTACACCTCCTCCTGCGATCGCTCCGCCTCACCGCAGTCCAGTCTGCCAGGCGTACGATGTTGAGGTTCCTCAGGATACCTTACCGCGTACTGAGTTGCCAGTTACCAGCGGTGTGCAGCAATCTCCGCCTTCCTTAAGGCAACCTCAGCAATGGGAGCAGGAATCTTATGCCTTACTTCCTCCGCTTCCGCTTGCGGTTCCACCAGCGAGGCAACAATCTCTTGAGGTATGACAACCCAACCCTCCTCAAGGCAAGAGCCTCAACTCCTTAGGCTAGCACCTCAGGAACCTCAACTCGCGAGACAAGAACTGCGTTCTGCGCAGCCGCTACCTCAACTCTCGCAGCTCACACCTCAGGAACCTTAACTCGTTCCTCAGGAACCTGCTACTGCGCATCCGCAACCCTTACAGCAAGCGCAACTCTTGAGGCAGCAACCTCATGCTATGAGTCAGCCACCTCAACGCATGCATCTGCCACTTTCTCCTCAACTTGAGCCTCTTCCCATTCAACTTGGGAATAACAAATGACAATAATAACACCTCATTACTTTCATAACTTGCATTTGTAATCATATACATGTATGCCTACACAAACATTATGATAATGGAGGTTATTTGTATTACTTATATAAAAATATATATGTATTCCTTGCAATATATTTTTTAACAAAATCGCAAAATATGGCAAAAATATCTTCAAAACAAAAATGAATCATGAGTTATGAATGTAAGGTAAATATTATGTTGATATTAAACCCCATGCAAGCATGCATGAAGTAATGCAGTGTTGCCAACAGGGCGAGTTTCCCTTTCCTGAGGTGAAGTAGATTATAGTACATTTAGTGTAGCTTAATTCTACGATTATCATGCCGGCTATCAAATTCATCAACAAAACAGTCTAAATCAATTCCCTCGGCACGTGCACTTTCAATGGACGGTAATGCGATATTACTCACTCTAGCACTGGTCATGGAATTTCTAAGAAATGTTACACGCCATGCAACACGCTCTGCTTACCTTACAGCATGCTCTACATACAGCATGCTCTGCATACAGCATGCTCTGCATACAGCATGCTCTGCATACAACATGCTCTGCATACCTTACCGCATGCTCTGCATACAGCATGCTCTGCATACAGCATGCTCTGCATACAGCATGCTCTGCATACAGCATGCTCTGCATACAGCATGCTCTGCATACAGCATGCTCTACATACAGCATGCTCTGCATACAGCATGCTCTGCATACAACATGCTCTGCATACCTTACCGCATGCTTCTCAGTCATACATCTTTGGTTGTTGCCAACTCACTAGACTGTCAAGCAGTTTCATAACGTTGCCTTCTAGTCTGCTGCTTTTGCACCAGTGAAACCCTCACTGAGAGAACTTAGCTTTTCTCGGATATGGTCCCTGTAGATGAGAAAGTGCTTTTCTCCCTCCTTCTGATATTCCCTTGAGGACTCTGTCATTTGGAGAGGAGCCTTTAGCTGCGTAGCCTCCTATGGACTTTTATTTAAGCATAACATGCTTCCAGGGAAGGTAATGGTTCCACTTCAGTCGCTAACCCCGTCTGTTACCACACCTGCTCCCATAGACCTTGAGCTGTGTTGCAAGACATGCAGTCCAAGCTTAGTCCTTGTTAGAGGATTTTTTGTTTACGGAGTCAGTGTGTCACTGGGAAGACGTTCAACAACCAGCAGAAGTGACTTGTTGTGACGCAGTGCGGCAACCTCAGCAACCCGATAAGGAGTTGTCTGTACGACCCAGACAGTCTAGACAGCTTCGGGTTGTCACTGTACTTCCTCGCTTCCCCATGGTTGACAGTTCACAGACTGTGCAGCAGTACCATGATCTTATGTCCGGCTCCGTCAGACGACTGGCTTTTAAGAGCTCCCACAAGTCGTCGCTGTCTGGAGATTCTCAGATGGACTATGGATCTGACCAAGGAACTGGGCCTCCTGGTCAATTTTGAGGAGTCTCAGCTCGTCCCATCCCAGACCATTGTCTCCCTGGGTATGGATCTTCAGAGTCGAGCTTTTCGGGCTTTTCCGTCGGCCCCAAGGATCTTCCAAGCCCTAGAATGCATCCAGAGCATGCTGAGAAGGAACCGATGCTCAGTCAGGTAGTGGATGAGTCTAACAGGGACACTTTCATCGCTGGCCCTGTTCATCGTGTTAGGGAGACTCCACCTCCCCCCCTTCAGTATCATCTAGCTGCTCACTGGATAAAGGACATGACGCTAGAGACGGTCTCAGTTCCTGTTTCCGAAGAGAGGAGGTCTTCTCTCGCGTGGTGTAAGAACAGCTTTCTTCTCAAGGAAGTATACCTTTGGCTGTTCAGAAACCCGACCGCCGTCTCCTCTCGGACGCATCAGACACGGGCTGGGGTGCGACTTTGGACGGACAGGAATGCTCGGGAACATGGAATCAGGAGCAAAGGACACTTCACATCAATTGCAAGGAGTTGTTGGCGGTTCTTCTGGCCTTGATAACTTCAAGTCCCTCCAGCTTAACAAAGTGGTGGAGGTGGACTCTGACAACACCACAGCCCTGGCTTACATCTTCAAGCAGGGAGGGACTCTTTCGTGAAGTTGTTCTAGATCGCAAGGGACCTCCTCATCTGGTCTAAAGATCGAAAGCTCACGCTGGTAACGAGGTTCATTCAGGGCGGTATGAATGTCATGGCAGATCACCTCAGCCAGAAGGGTCAGGTCATCCCCACAGAGTGGACCCTTCACAAGAATGTTTGCAGCAGACTTTGGGCCCTGTGGGGTCAGCCAACCATAGATCTGTTCGCTACCTCGATAACCTAGAGACTCCTGTTGTATTGTTCTCCGATTCCAGACCCAGCAGCAGTTCACGTGGATGCTTTTCTGCTGGATTGGTTCCATCTCGACCTGTATGCATTCCCGCCGTTCAAGATTGTCAACAGGGTACTTCAGAAGTTCTCCTCTCGCAAAGGGACACGGCTGACGTTGGTTGGCTCCGCTCTGGCCCGCGAGAGAATGGTTCTTAGAGGTACTGCAATGGCTGGTCGACATTCCCAGGACTCTTCCTCTAGGAGTGAACCTTCTACGTCTACCTCACGTAAAGAAGGTACACCCAAACCTCCACGCTCTTCGTCTGACTGCCTTCAGACTTTCGAAAGACTCTCAAGAGCTAGGGGCTTTTCTAAGGAGGCAGCCAGAGCGATTGCCAAAGCAAGGAGAACATCCACTCTCAGAATCTATCAGTCTCAAGGGGAAGTCTTCCGTAGCTGGTTCAAGACCAATGCAGTTTCCTCAACCAGTACCACTGTAACCCGGATTGCTGACTTCCTGTTATATCTAAGGAAAGTAAGATCCCTTTCAGCTCCTACGATCAAGGGTTACAGAAGTATGTTGGCAGCGGTTTTCCGCCACAGAGGCTTGGATCTTTCCATCAACAAAGATCTACAGGACCTCCCTAGGTCTTTTGAGACCTCAAAGGAACGTCGGTTGTCCACTCCAGGCTGGAATCTAGACGTGGTCCTAAGGTTCCTTATGTCATCAAGATTTGAACCTCTCCAATCAGCCTCTTTTTAGGACCTCACATTAAAAACTCTTTTCCTCGTGTGCTTGACAACAGCTAAAAGAGTAAGTGAGATCCACGCCTTCAGCAGGATCATTGTTTTCACATCTGAAACGGCTACATGTTCCTTGCAGCTCGGTTTTTGCTAAACGAGCTTCCTTCACGTCCTTGGCCTAAGTCGTTCGAGATCCCAAGCCTGTCCAACTTGGTGGGGAATGAACTGGAGAGAGTACTTTGCCCAGTTAGAGCTCTTAGGTACTATCTAAAAAGGTCTTAACCTTTACGAGGACAATCAGAAGCCTTATGGTGTGCTATCAAGAAACCTTCTTTTCCAAGTTCTAAGAACTCAGTTTCTTACTATTCAGGCTTCTGATTAGGGAAGCACATTCTCATCTGAAGGAAGAAGACCTTGCTTTGCTGAAGGTAAGGACACATGAAGTAGGAGCTGTGGCTACTTCAGTGGCCTTCAAACAGAGCCATTCTCTGCAGAGTGTTATGGATGCAACCTATTGGAGAAGCAAGTCAGTGTTCGCATCATTCTATCTCAAAGATGTCCAGTCTCTTTACGAGTACTGCTACACCCTGGGACCATTCGTAGCAACGAATGCAGTAGTAGGCGAGGGCTCAGCCACTACATTCCCATAATCCCATAACCTTTTAACCTTTCTCTTGAATACTTTTTATGGGTTGTACGGTCGGCTAAGAAGCCTTCTACATCCTTGTTGATTTGGCGGGTGGTCAATTCTTTCTTGAGAAGCGCCGAGGTTAAAGGTTGTGATGAGGTCCTTTAGTATGGGTTGCAGCCCTTGATACTTCAGCACCTTAGAGTTGTTCAGCCTCCTAAGAGGAACGCTGCGCTCAGTAAGGAAGACGAACTTATTTAAGGCAGAGTAATGGCTCAAGTCGACTTCCTTACCAGGTACTTGTAATTTCATTGTTATTTTGAATAACTGATAATATGAAATACGGGATACTTAGCTTCTTGATATACATGTACACTGGTTTTCACCCACCTCCCTGGGTGTGAATCAGCTACATGATTATCGGGTAAGTTTAATATTGAAAAATGTTATTTTCATTAGTAAAATAAATTTTTGAATATACTTACCCGATAATCATGATTTAATTGACCCACCCTTCCTCCCCATAGAACCAGTGGACCGAGGAAAAATTGAAGTGGTGTCAACAAGAAGTACTGCAGTACCTGGCCACAGGTGGCGCTTGTGAGTACACCCCCCTCTTGTATAGCGATCGCTGGCGTATCCCTTCCGTAGAATTCTGTCGGGCAACGGAGTTGACAGCTACATGATTATCGGGTAAGTATATTCAAAAATTTATTTTACTAATGAAAATAACATTTTTGGATAGTGTTAATGCTGCAATTTCCCGTAAATTTCATCTACTGTACTCAGAAATTAAAATTTTTCACTTGTATAACATTATGATTTTCAATATTAAACTTACCCGATAATCATGTAGCTGTCAACTCCGTTGCCCGACAGAATTCTATGGAGGGATACGCCAGCTATCACAATACTAGAAGGGGGTGTATTTACCAGCGCCACCTGTGGCCAGGTACTCAAGTACTTCTTGTTGACACCTCCTCAATTATTCCTCTGTCGTGCTTCCGGCAAGACGTTCTGGGATACGCTTATGTTCTTGGAGTATTTTCACGACTTTGGTGAAGTATTTCTCTTTGATTTCGGCTGTCGCTTTACTGGAAAACTTCTATATTAGCTTAGTTAGCTTTTGGAATTAATTTGATTAATTTTGGTGACGAGAGAGTATGAACTCTCGTTCACCTTTCAATGGCCGACCCTTCCCTTAGACGGAAGTGTTGGTGTCTAAGAGAGTATAGACTCTCTTTCTTAATTTTGCTTAACAAAGTTATAGATTTATTTTATATCTCTCCGCCTCTTATAGGCCTCTTCGTTTAACTTCCTTTTATTATAAACTCATTAAAATTAATTTTTATATTTGTTTATATTCGACCTTCCTAATAGTAGGCGGTCTTTTACCGAAGTTAATAAACTTTGAGCCCGTCATTTCGGTTTTAACTGTTAACATATTATGCTAGTTCCGCCACAGAGTTTGAAAGATTTTCTTTGACAGTCTCGTACTGTTTTCAAAGCTGAACTAACGTTTTGTTTTGTCTCTGCAGTTGTTGACGTTCAGAACGTTCAACTTGCACTCTATCGTTACGATAGAGAAAGAATGTTCACGGTTTCACGTTGCAGTAAGAGTAACCGTGTCTAGCGTTTTGTTCATTCTTTCTTAACTTAATGGTTTTGATCCTAATAAAGGAACTTTTCAGTTTTTCCTTTAACAATAATATGTTTTAACGATATATATGATTGGGCTCTTCTCTCAGGTTCTAAGTCAAGAGAGAGAGAGAGAGAGAGATAGAGACGGAGGGAGAAAGAGGATAAACGTTTCATTCAAGCCTGCCAGGCGTACGAGTAACGTCATTATCGATTTTTGCTCTTCTCCCTAGTCTCTTTAGGGGAAGAAACTAAACGTTTCTAGAGTGATCTAGTGTTTAGTCTCTTTCCAACCACTGATTTATCTTTCATTAGATTTTTTCTGTTACATTGTAATTCTGTTTTCGCAATTACTAACTTTGAGAAAGGATAGAATTGCGTATTTCAGGTACAAACCACTTAAGTTTCGAGTTCAGTGAAATAAGTGCAAACAGAAATCAAAGTGATAAGTGATTAGTGCGTGAGGGTACTTTTGTGCGCGCCAGTCGTCCTCCCAGTCCGGGACCTCTTGCAAGCTCCCAAGCCCAGGGGAGAAGCAATGTCGAAGGGCATAAGGGTTCAGCAGGCCTTGATCGGCGCACAGAAGTATTCTCGGTGGTTGTGGGCGTGTCTTACCGAGACCGTCACTCCCACCCGCAGACGATTGAGCCCTTATTTTGCTCGTCTGCAGAAGAGATTAGGGGAGAAAATAAAGGCAGAGTAACGCTGGTCTCAGGTCTCAAGACTTCTTAAACGTTAATTCCAGACCTATGCCAGACGTACGAAGTTAAAGTTCACAACCCGAATGCAGTCGTTGGGTTAGCTCTGACTCTCCTAAGTCATCAGTTGATTACACTCCGACTTAGAGGAGTAAGGTTCTGCCACAACAGATCTCTGCTGTTAAGGCTTTACCTCAGCAGAACTTAGTGTCTGCCGACCCCAAGTTAACTCTACTGCAGTCCATACAGTCACAACTTTCGGTCTTGATGCGTGAGTGTCGGGCTGAGAGTGTTGCACCGCCTGCACTCCCTCCACTTGTTCTCGCTGCACCTGTGCTCGCCCAGCCTGCACCTGCTCCGCCTGGTCGCAGCACCATCTGCCAGGCGTACGATGTTGTGAACTCTACTACAGTCCATGCAAACACAGTTTTCGGACTTGATGAGTGAGTGTCGGGCTGAGAGTGTTGCTCCACCGCCTCCGCCTACACTCCCTCCTCCTACACTCGCTCCGCCTGATCACAGTACCATCTGCCAGGCGTATGATGTTGTGGACTCTACTACAGTCCATGCAAGCACAGCTTTCGGACTTGATGCGTGAGTGTCGTGCTGAGAGTGTTGCACCTCCTGCACCTGTGGTGCACCAACCTCCTGCACCCGTTCAGCCTGTGCTGCACCCGCCTGCACCGGTGGTGCACCAACCTCCTGCACCCGTTCAGCCTGTGCTGCACCCGCCTGCACCGGTGGTGCACCAACCTCCTGCACCCGTTCAGCCTATGCTGCACCCGCCTGCACCGGTGGTGCACCAACCTCCTGCACCCGTTCAGCCTGTGCTGCACCCGCCTACACTCGCTGCACCCAGTCGCAGCTCCATCTGCCAGGCGTACGATGTTGAACCACTTTCGGAGTTTGCTGTTCACAGTGTTGTTCAGCTTCAGCCTTCTTTAAGGCAACCCTTGCTTTGGGATCAGGAGAGTTACACTCTTCCTCCTCCTCCCCTTGCTGCTCCTCCAGTGGTGCAACTCTCGGTTGGGGTACAACAACCTCTCCCCTCCGTGAGTCTGTCTGCTCAACCAGCGCTGCACCGAGTTCAACCCTCATCTAGGCAAGCTCATCTACACCATGCACTTGCGCCTCAGGAGCCTCAGCTTGCTAGAACTTTACCTTGTTCTGCGCAGCCTCAACCTTCTCATGCTCCACTCATCTCTCAGGAACAGGAACGGACTACTCCGCCTCCGTCCTCCGCTCAGCTGGTACAATCCTTGGGTGCAACTCTTGCTAGGAGTCAACCTCCTTCACCCTTGCACCTGCCTTCTGCTCCGTCTGTTGTTCAGCCTATGCAGTCTGAACCTCAGGTTTTCCCTCAAGTTGAGGAAACCTCTGTTGTTGTTCCAGCTCGTTCTGACTCTGCTGTTCAGCATACCATGGTTTAAACCCCATGCAAGCATGCATTAAGCACTCTAGCACTGGTCATGGAATTTCTGAGAAATGTTAAACGCCATGCACACGCTCTGCTTTCCTTTCAGCAGGCTCTGCTTACAGCAGGCTCTACTTCCTACATGCTCAGCATTCAGCATGCTCTGCATTCAGCATGCTCTGCATACAACATGCTCTGCATACAGCATGCTCTGCATTCAGCATGCTCTGCATACAGCATACTCTGCATACATCATGCTCTGCATACCTTACCGCATGCTTCTCAACACATCTTGGGTTGTTGCCAACTCACTAGACTGTCAAGCAGTTTCATAACGTTGCCTTCTAGTCTGCTGCTTTGCACCAGTGAACCCTCACTCAGAGAACTTAGCTTTTCTAGGATAAGGTCCCTGTAGATGAGAAAGTTCTTTTCTCCCTCCTTCTGATATTCCCTTGAGGACTCTGTCATTTGGAGGGAGCCTTTAGCTGCATAACCTCTTACGGACTTTTATTTAAGCATAACATGCTTACAGGGAAGGTAATGGTTACACTTCAGCCGCTAATCCCGTCTGTTACCACACCTGCTCCCATAGACCTTGAGCTGTGTTGCATGACATGCAGTCCAAGCTTAGTCCTTGTTAGAGGATTTTTTGTTTACGGAGTCAATGTGTCACGGGGAAGACGTTCAACAACCAACAGAAGGGACTTGTTGTGACGCAGTGGGCAACCTCAGCAACCCGTTAAGGAGTTGTCTATACGACCCAGACAGTCTAGACAGATTCGGGTTGTCACTGTACTTCCTCGCTTGCCCATGATTGACAGTTTACAGACTGTGCAGCAGTATCATGATCTTGTGTCCGGCTCCGTCAGACGACTGGCTTTTAAGAGCTCCCTCAAGTCGTCGCTGTCTGGAGATTTTCAAATGGACTATGGATCTGACCAAGGAACTGGGCCTCCTGGTCAATTTTGAGGAGTCTCAGCTCGTTCCATCCCAGACCATTGTCTCCTTGGGTATGGATCTTCAGAGTCGAGCTTTTCGGACTTGTCCGTCGGCCCCAAGGATCTTCCAAGCCCTAGAATGCATCCAGAGCATGCTGAGAAGGAACCGATGCTTAGTCAGGCAGTGGATGAGTCTAACAGGGACACTTTCATCACTGGCCCTGTTCATCGAGTTAGGGAGACTCCACCTCCGCCCCCTTCAGTATCATCTAGCTGCTCACTGGATAAAGGACATGACGCTAGAGACGGGCTCAGTTCCTGTTTCCGAAAAGATGAGGTCTACTCTAACGTGGTGGAAGAACAGCATTCTTCTCAAGGAAGGTCTACCATTGGCTGTTCAGTCCTCCGACCACCGTCTCTTCTCGGACGCATCGGACACGGGCTGGGGTGCGACACTGGACGGACAGGAATGCTCGGGAACATGGAATCAGGAGCAAAGGACACTTCACATCTATTGCAAGGAGTTGTTGGCAGTTCATTTGGCCTTGATAAACTTCAAGTCCCTCCAGCTTAACAAGGTGGTGGAGGTGAACTCCGACTACACCACAGCCTTGGCTTACATCTTCAAGCAGGGAGGGACTCATTCGAGGAAGTTGTTCGAGATCGCAAGGGACCTCCTCATTTGGTCAAAAGATCGAAAGCTCACGCTGGTAACGAGGCTCATTCAGGGCGATATGAATGTCATGGCAGATCGCCTCAGCCGGAAGGGTCAGGTCTTCCCCACAGAGTGGACCCTTCACAAGAATGTTTGCAGCAGACTTTGGGCCCTGTGGGATCAGCCAACCATAGATCTATTCGCTACCTCGATGACCAAGAGGCTCCTCTTGTATTGTTCTCCGATTCCAGACCCAGCAGCAGTTCGCGTGGATGCCTTTCTGCTGGATTGGTCCCATCTCAACCTGTATGCATTCCCGCCGTTCAAGATTGTCAACAGGGTACTTCAGAAGTTCGCCTCTCACAAAGGGACACGGCTGACGTTGGTTGCTCCCCTCTGGCCCGCGAGAGAATGTTTCACTGAGGTACTGCAATGGCTGGTCGACGTTCCCAGGACTCTTCCTCCTAGAGTGGACCTTCTGCGTCAACCTCACGTAAAGAAGGTACTCCCAACCTCCACGCTCTTCGTCTGACTGCCTTCAGACTATCGAAAGACTCTCAAGAGCAAGAGGCTTTTCGAAGGAGGCAGCCAGAGCGATTGCCAGAGCAAGGACGACATCCACTCTCAGAGTCTATCAGTCTTTATGGGAAGTCTTCCGAAGCTGGTGCAAGGCCAATGCAGTTTTCCTCAGCCAGTACCAATGTAACCCAGATTGCTGACTTCCTGTTACATCTAAGGAACGTAAGCTCCCTATCAGCTCCTACGTTCAAGGGTTACAGAAGTTTGTTGGCAGCGGTTTTCTGCCACAGAGGCTTGGATCTTTCCTCCAACAAAGATCTACAGGACCTCCTTAGGTCTTTTGAGACCTCAAAGGAACGTCGGTTGTCCACTCCAGGCTGGAATCTAGACGTGGTCCTAAGGTTCCTAATGTCATCAGGATTTGAACCGCTCCAATCAGCCTCTTTTAAGGACCTCACATTAAAAAACTCTTTTCCTCGTGTGCTTAGCAACAGGTAAAAGAGTAAGTGAGATCCACGCCTTCAGCAGGAACATAGGTTTCACATCTGAAACGGCTACATGTTCCTTACAGCTCGGTTTTTTGGCTAAAAACGAGCTTCCTTCCCGTCCTTGGCCTAAGTCGTTCGAGATCCCAAGCCTGTCCAACATGGTGGGGAACGAACTGGAGAGAGTACTTTGCCCAGTTAGAGCTCTTAAGTACTATCTAAAGGTCAAAACCATTACGAGGACAATCAGAAGCCTTATGGTGTGCTATCAAGAAGCCTTCTCTACCAATGTCTAAGAACTCAGTTTCTTACTACATCAGGCTTCTGATTAGGGAAGCACATTCTCATCTGAAGGAAGAAGACCTTGCTTTGCTGAAGGTAAGGACACATGAAGTGAGAGCTGTGGCTACTTCAGTGGCCTTCAAACAGAACCGTTCTCTGCAGAGTGTTATGGATGCAACCTATTGGAGAAACAAGTCAGTGTTCGCATCATTCTATCTCAAAGATGTCCAGTCTCTTTACGAGTACTGCTACACCCTGGGTCTATTCGTAGCAACGAATGCAGTAGTAGGCGAGGGCTCAGCCACTACATTCCCATAATCCCATAACTTTTTAACCTTTCTCTTGAATACTTTTTATGGGTTGTACGGTCGGCTAAGAAGCCTTCCACATCCTTGTTGATTTGGCGGGTGGTCAATTCTTTCTTGAGAAGCGCCAAGGTTAAAGGTTGTGATGAGGTCCTTTAGTATGGGTTGCAGCCCTGTATACTTTAGCACCTTTGAGTTGATTCAGCCTCCCAAGAGGAACGCTGCGCTCAGTAAGGAAGACGATCTTATTAAAGGCAGAGTAACGGTTCAAGTCGACTTCCTTACCAGGTACTTATTATTTCATTGTTATTGTGGATAACTGATTATATGAAATATGGGATACTTAGCTATCCTTTAATCTTGTACACTGGTTTTCACCCACCCCCCTGGGTGTGAATCAGCTACATGATTATCGGGTAAGTTTAATATTGAAAAATTTTATTTTTATTAATAAAATAAATTTTTGAATATACTTACCCGATAATCATGATTTAATCGACCCTCCCTTCCTCCCCATAGAGAACCAGTGGACCGAGGAATAATTGAGGAGGTGTCAACAAGAAGTACTTGAGTACCTGGCCACAGGTGGCGCTGGTAAATACACCCCCTTCTAGTATTGTGATAGCTGGCGTATCCCTCCATAGAATTCTGTCGGGCAACGGAGTTGACAGCTACATGATTATCGGGTAAGTATATTCAAAAATTTATTTTATTAATAAAAATAAAATATTTAATGTGGATTTAAGGACTTTTCCATTCAGTGATATTCAGTTTTAGTTCAATTTACCAGCTGTGATTGTACAAGTTAGTTTACTGAACATAATGGTCCTCATTCCATCGTCTAATCTATATTGGCCTTCTATGTACTGAGACCTGCTGCTTCCTCCAGTGCCTTAGATGACCGCGGAGGTAGCAGCAGTAGGGGACTCAGCAGTATGAAGCTTCATCTGTGGTAGAAATGTGGGAGGTTGGGCTGTGGCACCCTAGCAGTACCAGCTGAACTCGGCTGAGTCCCTGGTTTGGCTGGAGGAACGTAGAGAGTAGAGGTCCCCTTTTTTGTTTTGTTTCTTGTTGTTGTCGGCTACCCCCCAAAATTGGGGGAAGTGCCTTTGGTATATGTATGTATGTATGTACTGAGTTATCCATGTTACCAAAGGATTTATAGGGAAATTGGCGCGTCTAATCCTCATTTGTTATGGTCTTCAATAGGGTAGGTCATCCAGAGGGTAGGTCACCCAGTGCTTTTATAGGAAGTATGATTCTATTTAGGTGACAGAACCTATTTTTCAAATTGATCAGTACCTAGGAGGTTTTTATTTACATTTTACTTTCTTTATAAATGTCCCTATGAGTAGTGCATAATGTCTTTTGAGATATTTAGTTTTTGAGGGGATCAAGTGTGGTTGATCAAAGGCCGGGCTGAAATATGATATATAAAGAAATCTAGTTTATATTGGAACTGAAAAGTCGGGTAACACTGAGTTTTCTTTTTATCCCGTGACATTTAAAAATCAATAAATCCATAAAAAATAACACATTAATACATAATTATTTGTATTCCTCTCGACTCCTATCCTCCAAAAAATAGACTACTGTGGCCTGCCAGCTTAACTTAGCACTATCATTACGATCTGCCATTCTGGTTTCTCATAGATTAGACACAAGATTACTGCCCAATATCCACAACTTCTTTACCACCTAAAGTTTTTAAACGTCTTTGGCAAAGCGTCTAAATGTATATGCTGAAGGTAATAATGTGTTTCTTAGTTTGAAGTACCGGTGCCATGGTGACATCAAATCATCGCACCCAACAAATTGAGGCCATTTATGCCTGATCAAGTTATCGCATAAAAGAATATTTGGAATAAATATATTTTACTTTGCTTTCAGAACCGTTTGTTTACCTGCACATTTGAAATACAAAAAACGGAAGTCAGTAAACGAAATACTTTCTAGTGGGCAGCCCAATTCCCCTATTGATATGGGAAGGAGATGGACCCTAAAGGAACGCTGATGGTACAAGATTTAATTATTCATATCTAAATCACAGCTGATAATATGGATGGAGGCTGTAATATATAACTCATCAATTTAAAGATAAGTTAAAAAATTTCGTTATTTAAGGTGTTTTTTTTTTTTTTTTTTTTTTTTTTTTTTTTTTTTTTTTTTTTTTTAGAAATTCTCACCTCAGCTGTTACAGAATAGGTAATAAATATTTATAGAAGGTCCTTTATAATGTCAAGCATATACTTTCTGAAAAAGTCCAGTATCACATAACTTTTCTTGAAGTGAGATTATTCTTGAATTATTTTTTGGTGAGGTGGTCATAGATTTTGTCATCAGTATACATCACTAGTTTTGTGTCTGTAGACTACCAGGTCAGCTAGATATATGAATATTTCTCAAAATGTCAATTCTCAAAAGGTCTTAACAGTGATGCAGTACCTAATATAAGAATGAATAGTATACTTTCATGGGTCATAGATTTTAAACACTGCTTTAGGACCATAGAATCCCCTCTTTCTTAAACCTCTAGTATAATAATTGTAGAATAATTAATAATTAAAATATTGCATTGAAATTCATAACATTTTAGAAAAAAAAAAAACTATTTTTAAGTAGCATTTTACTTCACATATGCCCAAAAGTTATTCATAAACTGATTTGGCCTGGGACCCCTTGTTAGATGTTTGAGGCGAGTCCAGCTAGTTGATTATTATAACAGGCTATATTTGATTATTATTACAATTTTCCTTCCAGCACAGAAGTATAACTCTTTCTGTCAATAGACTTAACCTTTCAGGTTTAATGGAAAATAGCATGAACCAATTGACTTACCAAATTATTTTTAAATGACTTCTTACATAAACATTATCATTTTACCCAACATTGAATGTTAAGTTGTATTACTGTATATAGCATACATACATATACCAAGGCACTTCCCCCAATTTTGGGGGTTAGTCGACATCAACAAAAGAAACAAAACAAAAAAGGGGACCTCTACTCTCTACATTCCTCCAGCCTAAACAGGGGCTCAACCGAGTTCAGCTGGTACTGCTAGGGTGCCACAGCCCACCCTCCCACATTTCCACCACAGATGAAGCCTCATAATGCTGAATCTCCTACTGCTGCTACCTCCGCGGTCATCTAAGGCATCGGAGGCAGCAGCAGTGCTCGCCGGAACTGCATCACAATCGCTCGCTATTCATTCCTATTTCTAGCACGCTCTCTTGCCTTTCTCACATCTATCCTCCTATCACCCAGGTTTAAACCGAAAGGATTTAGTCTCTAAGGTTACAAATGTACAAATTTATTTAATCTTTAATATGTAAAGTACAGTATAAGCGAAATCTACCGTGTTCCATGACCCCGTCACACGTGGAGTTTATTCTTACACAAATAAAATTTAAATCTTTAGGATAGACTGGAGTTCTACTTCATGTAGTGTTCATGTATATGGTATCTTACTGAGGACATTGGAGGTACCATGCAAAGTGCTACCATTATGGTTGTAGGATAACTTTTAACTGAGAAATTTGCATTTTCTGATAAGAAAGTATAACTAATTCTCAATCATCACAAGAAGTTTCTTTTAGCAAAGTCATTTTTTCAGGTGCAAGATTTTTAATTTGGAGTCAGTCATCTTTTTACTTATGTGTTGTCTTCATGAGAGAAGATGGATATATCAAATGAATATGGTAATTGAGTTAAGTTGCTATATTTTTCTAAAAATAGTTTCAATGACAGGTGTTCATAAAAAAAGACTTCATATAAAGCTTGTCGCACACTGAGCCCAAACGGAACCGCCCAATCAGAACCGAAACGTCCGATAGAAATCGAAAGCATGCATTCTTACCTGGCTGCGCACATTGGGCCAGAACAGAACGGAACAGATGCGCCAGAACATAACGGAACCGACACAGTATTCTTTGAAAGATATTTTTTCTGAAGCGTCGGTGGCGTCTGACAGGCTGCGCATGCGCAGAACGACTGCAGTGGTTGTTTTGGAGAGGGTTGCCGAGGAATTTGGAGGTTAGAGTGATAGCAACCAATATTTTTCTGATGTCAGAAATTTGACGAATGTATTTTAATAACAATGATGTAAACATATGATTTAATACAAAGATTTTAGGAGTGATTATTATTTATTATTATTGTTTATTATTATTATTTTTTTTTTTTTTGCTGATGTCAGAAATTTGACGAATGTACTTTTATAATAATGATGTGAACTTATGATTTAATACAAAGAATTTTGGAGTGATTATTATTATTATTATTATTATTATTATTATTATTATTTTTTCAATATTAAACTTACCCGATAATCATGTAGCTGTCAACTCCGTTGCCCGACAGAATTCTACGGAAGGGATACGCCAGCGATCGCTATACAAGAGGGGGGTGTACTCACAAGCGCCACCTGTGGCCAGGTACTGCAGTACTTCTTGTTGACACCACTTCAATTTTTCCTCTGTCGTGCTTCCGGCAAGACGTTCATGGATACGCTTATAATTTTGGAGTCTTGTTCACGGTTTTTGGTGAAGTATTGCTCTAAGATTTCAGCTTTCGCTATTCAGGAAGTTTTATTATTAGCTTAGCTAGCTTTTGGAATTAATTTGATTAATTATGGTGTCGAAGAGAGTATGAACTCTCTTTCACCTTTAAATGGCCGACCCTTCCCTTAGCGGAAGTGTTGGTGTCTAAGAGAGTATAGACTCTCTTTCTTAATTTTGCTTAACAAAAGTTATAGATTTATTTTTTATCTCTCCGCCTTTTATAGGCCTCTTCGATTAACTTCCTTTTATTATAAACTTATTAAAATTAATTTTTATATTTGTCTATATTCGACCTTTCCTAATAGTAGGCGGTCTTTTCTTGGTACCGAAGTTAATTAACATTGAGCCCGTCATTTCGGTTTTACCTGTTAACATATTATGCTATTTTAATGTTTTTGAAAGAATTTCTTTGATAGTCTCGTACTGTTTTCAAAGTTGAACGAACGTTTTGTTTTGTCTCCGCAGTTGTTGACGTTCAGAACGTTCAACTTGCGCTCTATCGTTACGATAGAGAGAGAATTTTCACGGTGTCACGTTGCAGTAAGAGTAACCGTTTTTAGCGTTTTGTTCATTCTTTCTTAACTTAATGGTTTTAATTCTAATAAAGGAACTTTTTATTTGGGAAATATTTCAGTTTTTTTCCTTTAACAATAATATGTTTTAACGATATATATGATTGGGCTCTTCTCTCAGGTTCTAAGTCAAGAGAGAGAGAGAGATAGAGACGGAGGGAGAGAGAGCTGGATAAACGTTTCGTTCAAGCGAGTAACGTTGTTATCGTTTTTGCTCTTCTCCCTAGTCTCTTTAGGGGAAGAAGGTAAACGTTTCATGAGTTTTATTCTTGTTCTCAAGCTTTATGAGGTGAGAGATTTTAAACGTAGTTTATTTGATCTAGTGTTTAGTCTCTTTCCAGCCACTGAATTATTTATCTTTCATTAGATTTTTCTGTTACATTGTAATTCTGTTTTCGCAATTACTAACTTTTAAGGAAGGATAGAATTGCGTGTTTCAGGTACAAACCACTTAAAGTTTCGAGTTCAGTGAAATAAGTGCAAACAGAAAATCAAAAGTGATAAGTGATTAGCGCAAAGTGTGTCAGTGTTGTGCGTGAGGGTACTTCTTGCGTGCCAGTCGTCCTCCCAGTCCGGGACCTCTTGCAAGCTCCCAAGCCCAGGGGAGAAGCAATGTCGAAGGGCAAAAGGGTTCGGCAGGCCTTGATCGGCGCACAGAAGTATCCTCGGTGGTTGCGGGCGTGTCTTACAGACACCGTCACTCCCACCCGCAGACGATTGAGCCCGTCTTTTACTCGTCTGCAGAAGAAATGTCAGGGAGAAAACGCTGGACTCAGGTCTCAAGACCTCTCAAACGCAAAGTCCAGACCTCAAGAGTTCTACAACCTGGTTGCAGTCATTGGATTAGCTCTGACTCTCCGCAGTCATCAGGTGACTGCACACCTCCTAAGAGAGGTAAGGTGATGCCGCAACAGACCTCATCTTCTGTTAAGGCTTTGCCTCAGCAGACCTTAGCGTCTGTCGACCCCAAGATGACTTTGCTGCAGTCCATGCAGTCACAGCTTGCGGTCTTAATGCGTGAGTGTCAGGCTGAGAAGGTTACACCTCCTCCTGCGATCGCTCCGCCTCACCGCAGTCCAGTCTGCCAGGCGTACGAAGTTGAGGTTCCTCAGGATACCTTACCGCGTACTGAGTTGCCAGTTACCAGCGGTGTGCAGCAACCTCCGCCTTCCTTAAGGCAACCTCAGCAATGGGAGCAGGAGTCTTATGCCTTACTTCCTCCGCTTCCGCCTGCGGTTCCACCAGCGAGGCATCAATCTCTTGAGGTACGACAACCTCTTCCATCCATGAGGCAGCCACCTCAGCACTCGCTGCAGCGACCTCAACCCTCCTCAAGGCGAGAGCCTCAACTCCTTAGGCTAGCACCTCAGGAACCTCAACTCGCGAGACAAGAACTGCGTTCTGCGCAGCCGCTACCTCAACTCTCGCAGCTCACACCTCAGGAACCTCAACTCGTTCCTCAGGAACCTGCTACTGCGCATCCGCTACCCTTACAGCAAGCGCAACTCTTGAGACAAGAAACTCATGCTAGGAGTCAGCCACCTCAACGCATGCATCTGCCACTTTCTCCTCAACTTGAGCCTCTTCCCATTCAACTTTGAAATAACAAATGACATAATAACACCTCATTACTTTCATAACTTGCATTTGTAATCATATACATGTATGCCTACACAAACATTAGGATAATGGAGGTTATTCGTATTACTTAAATAAAAAAATATATATGTATTCCTTGCAATATATTTTTAACAAATCGCAAATATGGCAAAATATCTTCAAAACAAAAATGAATCATGAGTTATGAATGTAATGTAAATATTATGTTGATATTAAAACCCCATGCAAGCATGCATGAAGTAATGCAGTGTTGCCAACAGGGCGAGTTTCCCTGTCCTGAGGTGAAGTAGATTATAGATCGTATATTTAGTGCAGCTTAATTCTACGATTATCATGCCTGCTATCAAATTCATCAACAAAACAGTCTAAATCAATTCCCTCGGCACGTGCACTTTCAATGGACAGTAATGCGATATTACTCAATCTAGCACTGGTCATGGAATTTCTGAGAAATGTTACTCGCCATGCAACATGCTCTGCTTCTCTTACGGCATGCTCTACATACAGCATGCTCTGCATACAGCATGCTCTACATACAGCATGCTCTGCATACCTTACCGCATGCTTCTCAGTCACACATCTTTGGTTGTTGCCAACTCACTAGACTGTCAAGCAGTTTCATAACGTTGCCTTCTAGTCTGCTGCCTTTGCACCAGTGAAACCCTCACTGAGAGAACTTAGCTTTTCTCGGATATGGTCCCTGTAGATGAGAAAGTGCTTTTCTCCCTCCTTCTGATATTCCCTTGAGGACTCTGTCATTTGGAGAGGAGCCTTTTGCTGCGTAGCCTCCTATGGACTTTTATTTAAGCATAACATGCTTCCAGGGAAGGTAATGGTTCCACTTCAGTCGCTAACCCCGTCTGTTACCACACCTGCTCCCATAGACCTTGAGCTGTGTTGCAAGACATGCAGTCCAAGCTTAGTCCTTGTTAGAGGATTTTTTGTTTACGGAGTCAGTGTGTCACTGGGAAGACGTTCAACAACCAGCAGAAGTGACTTGTTGTGACGCAGTGCGGCAACCTCAGCAACCCGATAAGGAGTTGTCTATACGACCCAGACAGTCTAGACAGCTTCGGGTTGTCACTGTACTTCCTCGCTTCCCCATGGTTGACAGTTCACAGACTGTGCAGCAGTACCATGATCTTGTGTCCGGCTCCGTCAGACGACTGGCTTTTAAGAGCTCCCACAAGTCGTCGCTGTCTGGAGATTCTCAGATGGACTATGGATCTGACCAAGGAACTGGGCCTCCTGGTCAATTTTGAGGAGTCTCAGCTCGTCCCATCCCAGACCATTGTCTACCTGGGTATGGATCTTCAGAGTCGAGCTTTTCGGGCTTTTCCGTCGGCCCCAAGGATCTTCCAAGCCCTAGAATGCATCCAGAGCATGCTGAGAAGGAACCGATGCTCAGTCAGGTAGTGGATGAGTCTAACAGGGACACTTTCATCGCTGGCCCTGTTCATCGTGTTAGGGAGACTCCACCTCCCCCCCTTCAGTTTCATCTAGCTGCTCACTGGATAAAGGACATGACGCTAGAGACGGTCTCAGTTCTTGTTTCCGAAGAGAGGAGGTCTTCTCTCGCGTGGTGTAAGAACAGCTTTCTTCTCAAGGAAATCTACTTTTGGCTGTTCAGAAACCCGACCGCCGTCTCCTCTCGGACGCATCAGACACGGGCTGGGGTGCGACTTTGGACGGACAGGAATGCTCGGGAACATGGAATCAAGAGCAAAGGACACTTCACATCAATTGCAAGGAGTTGTTGGCGGTTCTTCTGGCCTTGATAAACTTCAAGTCCCTCCAGCTTAACAAGGTGGTGGAGGTGGACTCTGACAACACCACAGCCCTGGCTTACATCTTCAAGCAGGGAGGGACTCTTTCGTGGAAGTTGTTCTAGATCGCAAGGGACCTCCTCATCTGGTCAAAGATCGAAAGCTCACGCTGGTAACGAGGTTCATTCAGGGCGGTATGAATGTCATGGCAGATCGCCTCAGCCGGAAGGGTCAGGTCATCCCCACAGAGTGGACCCTTCACAAGAGTGTTTGCAGCAGACTTTGGGCCCTGTGGGGTCAGCCAACCTTAGATCTGTTCGCTACCTCGATAACATAGAGACTCCTGTTGTATTGTTCTCCGATTCCAGACCCAGCAGCAGTTCACGTGGATGCTTTTCTGCTGGATTGGTCCCATCTCGACCTGTATGCATTCCCGCCGTTCAAGATTGTCAACAGGGTACTTCAGAAGTTCTCCTCTCGCAAAGGGACACGGCTGACGTGGATTGGCTCCGCTCTGGCCCGCGAGAGAATGGTTCATAGAGGTACTGCAATGGCTGGTCGACATTCCCAGGACTCTTCCTCTAGGAGTGAACCTTCTACGTCAACCTCACGTAAAGAAGGTACACCCAAACCTCCACGCTCTTCGTCTGACTGCCTTCAGACTTTCGAAAGACTCTCAAGAGCTAGGGGCTTTTCGAAGGGGGCAGCCAGAGCGTTTGCCAGAGCAAGGAGAACATCCACTCTCAGAATCTATCAGTCTCAAGGGGAAGTCTTCCGTAGCTGGTACAAGACCAATGCAGTTTCCTCAACCAGTACCACTGTAACCCAGATTGCTGACTTCCTGTTACATCTAAGGAAAGTAAGATCCCTTTCAGCTCCTACGATCAAGGGTTACAGAAGTATGTTGGCAGCGGTTTTCCGCCACAGAGGCTTGGATCTTTCCACCAACAAAGATCTACAGGACCTCCCTAGGTCTTTTGAGACCTCAAAGGAACGTCGGTTGTCCACTCCAGGCTGGAATCTAGACGTGGTCCTAAGGTTCCTTATGTCATCAAGATTTGAACCTCTCCAATCAGCCTCTTTTTAGGACCTCACATTAAAAACTCTTTTCCTCGTGTGCTTGACAACAGCTAAAAGAGTAAGTGAGATCCACGCCTTCAGCAGGATCATTGTTTTCACATCTGAAACGGCTACATGTTCCTTGCAGCTCGGTTTGTGCTAAACGAGCTTCCTTCACGTCCTTGGCCTAAGTCGTTCGAGATCCCAAGCCTGTCCAACTTGGTGGGGAATGAACTGGAGAGAGTACTTTGCCCAGTTAGAGCTCTTAGGTACTATCTAAAAAGGTCTTAACCTTTACGAGGACAATCAGAAGCCTTATGGTGTGCTATCAAGAAACCTTCTTTCCCAAGTTCTAAGAACTCAGTTTCTTACTATTCAGGCTTCTGATTAGGGAAGCACATTCTCATCTGAAGGAAGAAGACCTTGCTTTGCTGAAGGTAAGGACACATGAAGTGGGAGCTGTGGCTACTTCAGTGGCCTTCAAACAGAACCATTCTCTGCAGAGTGTTATGGATGCAACCTATTGGAGAAGCAAGTCAGTGTTCGCATCATTCTATCTCAAAGATGTCCAGTCTCTTTACGAGTACTGCTACACCCTGGGACCATTCGTAGCAACGAATGCAGTAGTAGGCGAGGGCTCAGCCACTACATTCCCATAATCCCATAACCTTTTAACCTTTCTCTTGAATACTTTTTATGGGTTGTACGGTCGGCTAAGAAGCCTTCCACATCCTTGTTGATTTGGCGGGTGGTCAATTCTTTCTTGAGAAGCGCCGAGGTTAAAGGTTGTGATGAGGTCCTTTAGTATGGGTTGCAGCCCTTGATACTTCAGCACCTTAGAGTTGTTCAGCCTCCTAAGAGGAACGCTGCGCTCAGTAAGGAAGACGAACTTATTTAAGGCAGAGTAATGGCTCAAGTCGACTTCCTTACCAGGTACTTGTAATTTCATTGTTATTTTGAATAACTGATAATATGAAATACGGGATACTTAGCTTCTTGATATACATGTACACTGGTTTTCACCCACCTCCCTGGGTGTGAATCAGCTACATGATTATCGGGTAAGTTTAATATTGAAAAATGTTATTTTCATTAGTAAAATAAATTTTTGAATATACTTACCCGATAATCATGATTTAATTGACCCACCCTTCCTCCCCATAGAACCAGTGGACCGAGGAAAAATTGAAGTGGTGTCAACAAGAAGTACTGCAGTACCTGGCCACAGGTGGCGCTTGTGAGTACACCCCCCTCTTGTATAGCGATCGCTGGCGTATCCCTTCCGTAGAATTCTGTCGGGCAACGGAGTTGACAGCTACATGATTATCGGGTAAGTATATTCAAAAATTTATTTTACTAATGAAAATAACATATTATTATTATTTCTTTTTTGAAAACATATAAACATCTGGCTTCCGGATTCGATAAAAGATTGATATACAGAATATTTAATCATTGTAACATCAATTAAATAAAAACTCAGTTATGATTAAGCAAAACTTCCTTTATTTTTACAAAATTTTGCGTCGGTTTCGTTCTGTGGCTTCTGGCTCAGTGAGCGCGATGGATGTCATTTCTGCTCTGTTCTGAGGCTTCGGTGTCTTAGGTGGCGGTTCCGTTCCGGCTCAGCGTGCGACAAGCTTAACTGTTTAGATTAAGCCAGATTAATAGAGCTTTGTTATTATTTGGTTTGAGTAGGTAGTTGTAAGGTAAACATTATAATGCACAGGAAATTAAATTATACATGGACTCTAACCGTTCAATAACGTAATGATATATTTTTATATAAAAGGTTATGGTCGGAAAATGATCTTCCTAGGTTTGTCTACAAACATTAACCATGGTACCTATTTGTAAGTATGAATTCTAGTTTATTTTAACTGATAAGACAGTGCTAAGCTTGTAATGCCAAAATAAGTAAATCAAAACATCCTGAAGGAATAGATTATTCATAAGTGTTTTTTTTAGAATAGAATCATCCTTGATGGTAAAGATTATATACTTTTATTAAATAGGTTTTATAGATGTATTTGGAGTTTCCTTTGCTAAATGTTTTGAAGATTCGTGCATAAGGATGGCTAGAATATCAACAATAGAATTATTTGGTAATCTCTGAAAATATCTCATCTGGTGATGATTGACAAATTGTTCAGGAATAATTGAAAATCGGTGATATTAGTCGAAAGAGGAATTTTTTTAGAGAAACTATGAAACACAGACATTACATGTAAATATATATATGTACACAAGGCCCTCAACTTACACACTTAATAGGTTACAAGAAGCTGTTTGTAATTCAAATTTTGCTACATTTGGTTCCTGGGTTAGGCCAAACCTGAATCCCATGTCTGTGATTTCCAGCGACAAAATTCAGGAAATAGTCGGGTTTCATATGAAATAAATATCAGGTCATTACTAATGGTATTTTACTTACTGTGTTGAATTAATTAATATTCTTTTATTTCAGTATTTCTTTATCTTATCTTTGTTTTTTTCAGTTGGATTTGTTATATCTCCGAATGTTTTTAAGTGGAATGTTTGTAAATTGGAGAACTTCTATTTATATTGTGATCATTTTTGAAATATCATATAAAGATGATACAATAAAGGTACCATATTTCAGATTTCAATAATCCAGCTATCAGTTGTATATACGAAACGAGGGAAAATCTGTACAAGGAGACGGGTATCTTAAAACATTGATGGTAGAAGTGAACATTGTTCGAGATAAGGCTTATAGTTTTTCAATGTCTCTTTTCTTATAATTTGAAACTGTCCAGGGATTCAGCTATCAGTTGTATATACAAAACGAGGAAAATCTGTACAAGATGGAGACGGGTATCTTAAAGCATTGATGGTAGAAGTGAACAATGTTCAAGATAAGGCGTATAGTTTTTCAATGTCTCTTTTCTTATAATTTGAAACTGTCCAGTAATCCAGCTATCAGTTGTAGGCTATATATGAAACAAGGCGAATCTGTACAAGATGAAGACAAGTCTTTTAAAACATTGATGGTAGAAGTGAACATTGTTCTAGATAAGATGCATATTCTTTCAATGCCTTTTTTTTTTTTTTTTACAATTTAAAACTGTTATAGATGAGATCTATCTTTAAGAAAATCTTTTAAGTGATTAGGAATTTTGAAGTTTTGAAAGTTTCCATTATCTATATAAGGCTTACATAAACAAATCAGTTGTATATTGAAATTTAACATTTATATAACTTAGATCTTTTGTAAAGTAAAATTTTTATTAATTCATGTTATTCAATTAAAAAAAAAGAATTATAGAGGATATAATGATTAACTAATAATTATTAATAAATTAATTACTTCCATAGTGAGAAGTCCAGTTTTCTAATATTCTAAATGTTACTCTTTCAATTACTTGTAATGTTCCTTATAATTTCCAGACAATTTTATGCATGATATTAATACCCTTTTAATTCAATACCTCTCCCTTGATCATCTCCTACTTCGCGCTTCATAGTCCTCAGCCATGTAGGTCTGGGTCTTCCAACTCTTTTAGTGCCTTGTGGGTCCCAGTTGAAAGTTTGGTGAACTAATCTCTCTTGGGGAGTGCCAAGAGCATGCCCAAACCCTCTAAATCTACCCTTTATCATGATCTTATCCACATATGGCACTCGAGTAGTCTCAAGATAGAGACGACTGGCGAAATATAACCGAGGCCCTTTGCGTCAATAGGCGTAGGAGGAGATGATGATGATGATGATGAATACCCTTATTTCCATCTGTTAAAGCTAGTTTAAATCTAAGAACACCATATTTAGCAAACTCACAAATCAATTCTGATTAGTGTATATAAAATCTAAATTATTCATTTAGATCACATGTCAAAATATTTTCCTAAATTGAACCTATGAAATGTATGTGTGCTTATTTCTATTGGTTTTCATGAAAGAGTATCTATGGAGTGCTAAATATTTTTTTTTTTCATTATTCTTATCTAATAGCTGTTTTTATATGTTATTTTATGTTTGTGTTCCTATCAGTGTCTTATTTATCATAAAATGTAAGAGGAGTTATTCATAAAATATTTTTTTCAGGATACAGTTGGTCGCTTCCTTGATGTCCATTAATCACAAGAAAACGATGTCCATTGCTAACAAAAAAAAATCTTTTGCAATTGGAAATTAAGATCTGTGACTTCATGAAAAAATTTTATGGTTTTAAATGTGGGGAGATTTTATGGTTTTCAAATTTCTTGTTTAGATATGTTTGTAGTGAGGCTCTTAAGTACCTTGATATTTCCTAATTAATCTATTATATTTAGCTGTTAGAATTCAACGTCAAAACTAATATTTTTCTATAAATCTTAAAATCTGTCGCTGTCTTTGCCATACGGTTTTCTTTTTTTACATTATACTGATTAAATCTTAGCTATCGTAAATGTTTCTGTCTTTTTATTGGGAATTTTAACAAAGAACAATGTGTAAAGTTAAGTTATGCTATCTTTGAAACTTGAAATATCACTGAATCAGAACTTCACTAACTTTGATCACCATCTCAGTCTTCTGCTAGCTTGTGTCATACTTAATTTACCAGAAGCCTCAATATTAAATCTCATTTTCACTAATATAATGTCATCAATTGAAAATTTTATTTGTAATATTTTTTTATATTTATACAAGGTATAAGAATGTTGGTTAATATCTTTTATCGGGACCATAGAAAAAGGTTATGTGATTTTCAGTTGTGTTACTTCATTCTGATTTGATTTGACAACAATGCTTGTAAGATTGCTGTTCTTCCAAACACATTTGGGATTACGTTTTTATGCTACTTGAATTTGTACTTCCAGATAATTTATTGCTATAATTTGTTTTTAGCATTTGGAGTGATACGAAGACTTGATTATAGTATCATTATACATCAGAAAACATTCAACTTGGCACTAATGTTGAGGGGCTAGTTATTTGCAAACAATCATTTTGGTATTTTTAGGTTTACAATCTGTAAAATGTATGTTTTTAAAATGATATATTAAGTTGAAATACTTAATTTTAACTTTATTTAATATACTGTTGGGCCCTCAAGTTCATCTGGTGACCGTTTACTCAATCAGGTGAGGTCCTACTGACTGAATATCTTTTTTTATACTGATTTCTATTATTCATAGTTTTTCAATATTTAACTTAGCCGGTGATTATATAAGCTGCAACTCTGTTGCTCGACAGAAAACTCTACGCTAAAAATCCGCCAGCGATCGCTATGCAGGTAGGGGGTGTACTTCAACAGCGCCATCTGTCGTGCAGGTACTCAGTACTCAATGTAAACAAAGAACTCAATTTTCTCTCTGTCGGGCTACCGGCAAGACCTACTAATTCGCTGTTGCTAACTGGATTTGTTTTCACAACTATTGGTGAAGTACACTATTCTAGTTTTGAGCTTTCGCTATGCAGGTGTTTTATCTTCATCTCAAAACTTGAACTCGTTTTGGATAGATTTAATTATGGTGACAAAGAGAGTATGGACTTTCTTTCACTTTTAAATGGCCGACCCTTCCCTTAGACGGAAGTGTGTTTAGGCTTTTAGTAATTATCTTATCACGTTATAGATTTTCCTCTATATATTTTATATCTCTCCGCCTTTATTAGGCCTCTTCGATTAACTTTCCATTTTTTATAAACATATAAAATAAATTTTAATGCTTTGTTTATATAGACCTTTCCTGAGAGTAGGCGGTCCTAACTTGGAAACCGAAGTTAATCAACATTGAGCCCTTTATATCGTCTTTAGCTTTTAAAGGATTTAAAACTTTTTAAATGTAATATTTTATGAAAGAATTTCTTTGATAGTCTTCGTACTTTTTCAAAGATGAACTAACGTTTAGTTTTTTATGCTACGCAGTTGTTGACGTTCAGGACGTTCAACATGCGCTCTATCGTTACGATAGAGAGAGAGTGTATCACGGTTTCACTTTGCAGTAAGAGTAAATCGATTCTGACGTTTTGTTCATTCTTTCTTAGCTTTAATGTTTTAAATTCTAATTTAAAGGAACTTTTTATTTGAAAAACCTTTCAGTTTTTTCCTTTAGTCAAATAATATTTTTTTTTGACGATATATAATTGGGCTCTTCTCTTAGGTGCGAAATCAAGAGAGAAAGAGAGAGAGAGATAGAGACGGAGGGAGAGAGAGGAGAGAAAACGTTCCGTTCAAGCGGGTAACGTTGTTCTCGTGTTACTCTCGTCCCTAGTCTCTGTACGGGGAGGAAGGATAAAACGTTTTTAGGTTTTTATTCTCGTCCCCAGGCTATGTGCGGTGAGAGATTGAAAACGTAGTTATATGAACTAGTGTTTAGTCTCTTTCCCAGCCACTGATTTTTCTTTTTATCTTAAAATATGTTTTCTGTTTTTTGCTGGTATTATGAGCTTGCATTATACGACTAATTTCGCAATTACTACCTTTTAATGAAGGGTAGAATTGCGTGTTTCAGGTAGAAATAAGTGCAAAACAGAAAATCGAAGTGATAAAGTGATATGCGCAAAGTGTTACAGTGTTGCGTCCGAGGCGCAAAGTGTTACAGTGTTGCGTCCGAGGGTTCGTCTGTTCGTGCCTGTCGTTCACCTAGTCCGGGACCTCTTGCAAGCTCCCAAGCCCAGGGGAGAAGTAATGTCAAAAGACTTATGGGTTCGAGAGGCCTTGACCAACGAACAGACGTTTTCCCTCTATGGTATCGGGTGTTTCTTACCAAGATCTCCCCTACCATAAGACGAGAGAGACGTTGTTTCTCCTCGCCATCCGTAGGCTTTTCGCATAAGAAACCTGTCACAAGGTTTCGAAGCCCTTAAGCGAAAGTCAGTCCTTTCAGGACAGGTCCAGCGTCCTGGTTACAGCCATTAGGACAGCTCTGACCCTATGCAGTCATCGGATAACTGCTCGCCGCCTAACAAAAGCGTAACACAGACTCCGAAAGTCTTTTTTTGTAGGCAAAGTGTTGCGGTCACAGACGTTACCCTCGTCTATTACCACAACCATTTCCGTTGATCCTTAAGGGGTTGTATGGCAAAACATGCAGTATATGCTTGCCTCCCTTATGGAAGACTATTCTGCCGTTTAGTCCGTTGAGTCTAGCCGTTTATCTCATCGATATCCTGGCTTTCAGCCAACCTAACGTTCCTTTGTGCTTACTGTTGACGTTGGCGTAGCTTAGTCACGTCAGTCAGGTTGTTTAGAACCACACTCGATGCGGTCTCGTGTGGTTTTTCAGCCGCATTTGGACGTTAGGCCACTGGCTGATGCTCCTGTTGACGTTCTAGACGTTCACTAACAATCGGAGTTGACTTGTTTTGACGCTGTGCGTCAACCTCCGCATTCTAGAGTTGTTTTGACTGCTCAGTCTAGGCAGTCAAAGCAGTCTCGAGTGGACGCTGTACGTCCTCACGCACCTGTTGTGGTTGACAGTTCAGTTGTTGACAGTTCACAGACTGTCAAGCAGTTACATGACGTTGCGTTCTGGTCCGCTACTAATGCACCAGTGAGAGACTCAGCTTTTATCGGACAAGGTTCCTGTAGATGAGGAAGTTGCTGTTCTCCCTCCTACTGATATTCCCTTGAGGACTCTGTCAGATGGAGAGGAGCCTTAAGCTGCTTAGCCTCCTATGGACTTTAATTAAATCATGATGATTTTTTTAAGGTTCTTCGTCCGGATCTTGTAACTGCTGCTCCTCGTTCGCCTAAACGTCAGAGCTTACACTAGGCCTAGCTACTTCGAAGCCGTTGTTTTTAAGCTAGTGCTCTCTCGCTCTCCTAGAGAGCGTTACATTGGCTAGGCGACTGGTTTTTCACCAGGAGGAGTTTGGGGGATACAGCCTTTGCTTTCCCTTCTTTTAAACTGGTTTATAGAGCGAGAGTCTGATATGACACGAGAGAAGTTCTCGGCTTGGGAGTTCATGCCTCTGCCCAGATAGACTTCTCAATTCTGGTAGACTCTCCCTGGCGCCTAGCCAGGAGACGCTCCAAGTTGTTTACAGGTCAACTTCTCAGCTGTTGTCGAGCCTTTGAAGTTTTGCTGTACTATTATGTCACGCATAACAAGGCTTTCAGGGATGGTAAACGGTTCCGCCTCAGTCGCTAACCCCGTCTGTTGCCACACCTGCTCCCGTAGACCCTAAATGGGCTTTGCTGCAAGACATGCAGTCCAAGCTTGCGTCCTTGATAGAGGACTTAAATGCGGAGAAGAACCTTCTGGCCAACAACCTTCCAACCGGTCGGTTGTGCGCCCTGTTGACGCTGAGGTAACCTACTCGCGTCTGCCAGTTGAGGTGGTTCCTCCACCGATGCGACCCAGTGTGGGTTGCCAGCCGCACGTTGACGTTAAGCGACGCTCGGAGGTGGTTGTTGACGTTCAGGACGTTCAACAACCAGCAGAGGTGACTTGTTGTGACGCAGTGCGTCAAACTCAGCAACCCGGTAGGGTGTTGACTGCACAACCCAGACGGTCTAGACAGTTTCGGGTTGACGCTGTGCTTCCTCGCGCACCCATGGTTGTTGACAGTTCACAGACTGTGCAGCAGTTCCATGATATTGCGTCCGGCTTCGTCACGCATCCACCAGTGCGACCGGATTCAGCGAGTCAGACGTTGCCCACTCCCTTGCCGTTTCCTCATCAGTTTCGGATGAGGAACCCTCTGATGAGGACGTTGCTGAACAAGACGATCAGCCCCCAGCCCTGCTATCCATCCAGAAGATGCTGAAGAAGGAACGCTGCTCAGTCAGGCTGTGGATGAGTCTGGTAGGGACGCTGTCATCCGTGGATCAATTTGTGTCACTAGGAAGACTACACCTCCGTCCTCTTCTATACCATCTAGCTTTTCACTGGAAAAAGGACAAGACGCTAGAAGCGGTCTCGATCCCGGTTTCCGAAAAGATAAAGTCTTGTCTGACTTGGTGAAAGGACTATATCAACCTAAGAGAGGGTCTTCCCCTGACTGTTCAGACTCCCAACCACGTTCTCTTCTCGGACGCATCGGACGTAGGCTGGGGTGCGACATTAGACGGTCGGGAATGCTCGGGAATATGGAACTCGAGTCAAAGGACAATGCATTTCAAACTGCAAGGAGCTACTGGCAGTACGTCTGGCCTGGAAAAGCTTCAGGTCTCTCCTTCAAGGCAAAGTGGTGGAGGTGAACTCGGACAACACCATGGCTTTGGCGTACATCTCCAAGCAAGGAGGGACCTACTCTCTGATGTTGTACGAGATCCCAAGGGACCTCCTCACCTGGTCAAAAGGTCTAGACATATCACTAGTAACGAGGTTCATCCAAGGCAACTTGAATGTCATGGCAGATTGTCTCAGTCGGAAGGGACAAATAATTCCAACAGAATGGACCCTCCACAAGGATGTATGCAAGAGACTTTGGGCCACCTGGGGCCAGCCAACCATAGATCTCTTCGCAACCTCAATGACCAAGAGGCTCCCAATATTTTACTCACCAATCGTGGACCCAGCAGCAGTTCATATAGATGCCTTTCTCCTAGATTGGTCACATCTAGATCTATATGCATTCCCTCCGTTCAAGATTGTCAACAAGGTACTGCAGAAGTTCGCCTCTCACGAAGGGACAAGGTTGACGCTAGTTGCTTCCCTCTGGCCCGCGAGAGAATGGTTCACCGAGGTACTTCGATGGCTAGTAGACGTTCCCAGAACACTTCCCCTAAGGGTGGACCTTCTACGTCAGCCACACGTAAAGAAGGTACACCAAGGCCTCCACGCTCTTCGTCTGACTGCCTTTAGACTATCGAAAGACTCTCGAGAGCTAGAGGCTTTTCGAAGGAGGCAGCCAGAGCGATTGCTAGAGCAAGGAGAACATCCACCCTTAGAGTCTACCAATCGAAGTGGGAAATCTTCCGAAACTGGTGCAAGTCAGTACTTGTATCCGTATCCTCGACCAGTACCTCTGTAACTCAAATAGCTGACTTCCTCTTATATCTGAGGAAAGAACGATCTCTTTCAGCTCCCACTATCAAGGGTTACAGAAGCATGTTGGCATCAGTCTTCCGTCACAGAGGCTTAGATCTTTCCAACAATAAAGATCTACAGGACCTCGTTAAGTCTTTTGAGACCACGAAGGAGCGTCGTTTGGTTACACCTGGTTGGAATTTAGACGTGGTACTAAGATTCCTTATGTCAGACAGGTTCGAACCGCTACAATCAGCCTCCCTGAAAGATCTCACCTTAAAGACTCTTTTCCTGGTATGCTTAGCCACAGCTAAAAGAGTCAGTGAGATTCATGCCTTCAGCAAGAACATCGGATTCTCATCCGAAACGGCTACATATTCTACAACTTGGTTTTCTAGCCAAAAACGAGCTGCCTTCTCGGCCTTGGCCAATGTCGTTCGATATTCCAAACTTATCGTATGGTTGGAAATGAACTAGAAAGAGTCTTATGCCCTGTAAGAGCTCTTAAGTTCTATTTAAAACGAACTAAACCTTTACGAGGCCCGTCTGAAGCTTTATGGTGTTCAGTTAAGAAACCATCTTTGCCTATGTCAAAGAATGCTTTATCCTATTTTATCAGACTGTTAATACGAGAAGCTCATTCCCATCTGAATGAGGAAGACCAAGCTTTGCTGAAGGTAAGGACACACGAAGTTAGAGCTGTCGCAACTTCCGTGGCCTTTAAACAAAATAGATCTCTGCAAAGTATAATCGACGCAACCTATTGGAAAAGCAAGTCAGTGTTCGCGTCTTTTTTATCTTAAGAATGTCCAGTCTCTTTACGAGAACTGCTACACTCTGGGACCATTCGTAGCAACGAGTGCAGTAGTGGGTGAGGGCTCAACCACTACAATTCCCTAATTCCATAACCTTTTTAATCTTTCTCTTGAAATGTTTTATTATTGTTTTTGGGTTGTCCGCAAGGCTAAGAAGCCTTTCGCATCCTACTTGATTTGGCGGGTGGTCAAAGTCATTTCTTGAGAAGCGCCTAGATTAGAGGTTTTGATGAGGTCCTGTTGTATGGGTTGCAACCCTTGATACTTCAGCTCCTAGGGGTCGCTCAGCATCCTAAGAGGATCGCGAGGCTCCGTAAGGAAGACGTACTTAAAAAGGCAGAGTAATTGTTCAAGTCGACTTCCTTACCAGGTACTTATTTATTTTAAGTTTGTTATTTTGATAACTGCTAAAATGAAATAAAAAATCCTTAGCTCATAATAATGTAAACATTTATTGCTGGTCTCTACCCACCCCCCTGGGTGTGAATCAGCTTATATAATCACCGGCTAAGTTAAATATTGAAAAATGTTATTTTTATAATAAAATAAATTTTTGAATATACTTACCCGGTGATTATATATTAAAGGACCCTCCCTTCCTCCCCAATAGAGACGCAGTGGACCGAGGAGAAAATTGAGTTCTTTGTTTACATTGAGTACTGAGTACCTGCACGACAGATGGCGCTGTTGAAGTACACCCCCTACCTGCATAGCGATCGCTGGCGGATTTTTAACGTAGAGTTTTCTGTCGAGCAACAGAGTTGCAGCTTATATAATCACCGGGTAAGTATATTCAAAAATTTATTTTATTATAAAAATAACATTTTTCTATGATACCATTCTCTTGGTGTCTCTTGTGGATATAAGACTAAGGATGATCGATTCAAAAGCTAATTAACAATTCTGGGTTTTTTACCGTGTTTTAGCATATGATTTTATAAGGTTTTGTTTCAATCCTTACTTTCCACTAGGCCTTCTTATTCTGTAAATATTTGTTGGTCACTAAGCTGTGTCTTCAATTAGAACACATCATGTTGTAGGCAGTAGGTTGGCTAAGTGACTAATTTCCAATTTGTAAGAATGAAAGAGACACTTTAGCTATGGCAAGCAGCTCTTCTAGGAGAAGGACACTCCAAAATCAAACCATTGCTCTCATAGCCTCTGTACCATGGTCCTCCTTATTTTCTTCCTACACTGGACTTTATTTCCTGTTGAAGCACTTGCGTTTATTGCATCCTGCTTTCCCAACTAGGGTTGTAACTTAGCTAGTAATTTTATTGATATTGGTTAGATTTAACAACAGTCTGGAATCCTTTTTCATTATCAGAAAGTTCTATTGAATTTGTTATTAAGACTGAGAATTTTAGTAAATTTCAAGAAGTCATGTTGATTCCTTCTTGTTGGGTTCTTTATTTTGACTTTTGTGTGGAACAAAATTTAGAATGATCTTGTGGTCAAAGAGTTCAAGAAAATAGTTCTGTCCACACATAAGGGGATGAGGAACTAAGGCATCTTTATAGAGATGTGCATTCCTCATGTTCAATTCAAAATAAGACTTTCTTTCAACCAATACAGGGATAGATTAATGGATCCAAAGTGTTTCTGTTCTATGTACCAAGAATCAGATGGAACCACTTGATTGGTGGGAATCTCTACAATGTCTTCTTCAAGGTGGGAGTCTCCAACTGCTTGTTCTGCAGGTAGTAAGCTGGCCAAGGCACCAGCAAGTTACTGGGTTCCTTTGACTAGCTAGATAGTACCACATTGGACCCCTCTCAGGTTACTGTACATTTTTCCTTTGCCTGCTCATATGCCATGTGGTATGGCCTATATTTTACACATTTTCCTCTTTCCGCATACATCAAAGATAACCAAAAAATTCTTCACTCAATGGGTTAACTACTTTTCAGTTGTTCAGTGGCTACTTTCTTCTTGTTCAGTGGCTACTTTCTACTTGTGCAGTGGCTACTTTCCACTTGTTCAGTAGCTTCTTTTCACTTGGTAAGGGTAGAAGAGACTCTTTAGCTATGTTAAGCAGCTCTTCTAGGAGGAAGACACTAAAATCAAACCATTGTTCTCTGGCCTTGGGTAGTGCCATAGCTTCTGTACCATGGTCTTCCACTGTCTTGGGTTTGAGTTCTGCTTAAGGCTACACTCCGGCACACTATTCGACCCGTTTCCTTATTTCCTTTAGTCACTTGGTTATTTTCCCCGTTGGAGCTCTTGGGGTTATTCTTGTGAATAATCAATTTTCAGCAGTAGTATATTTAGTTCCACTTATTCTGCTCTGATTGATGTGAAGCTGGGTCTTTATGTTGAATAATCTGCAGAATTTTACATGATATACATTATTTGGTTATATCATAATTCTTACATTGTTAGCTGCCCGGTTTGTATGTACATACATACATACATACATATACCAAGGCACTTCCCCCAATTTGGGGGGTAGCCGACATCAACAAATGAAAAAAAAAAACAAAAAAAAGGGGACCTCTACTCTCTACGTTCCTCCCAGCCTAACAAGGGACTCAACCAAGTTCAGCTGGTAAATTTGCTAAGCTATCAAGTTTGTGTTGTTAGTAACTGATTATATATGAAAGTTCTATCCAGAGTCTGTAGTCGTATACTTTAATCAAATTCTTTTGAAGTGTTTCCATGGATCTTGCTGAAGTCTATTTTAGCATTGGTTAAATGTTGATGGTTTTGATGAGTTGGATTTCTATCGTTTAGAAGGAGTTAAGGCTTTCTACAAAATTCAAAAGTTATTTAGCTTGAAAATTTACTCATAATCAAGTCCTGAAACTGGTTTCTCTATTCTTGACAGGTTTATTGTGTTTTTTATAAGGAAAATATGGATCTCATTCGTTGATGTAAAGTCGATTTCACTGCATAGCTTCCTTTACATCTCAAGTTTTCTGAAATCTTCCTGTTTTTCTCCTTTTTAAGGAATAATCTAAATCATTTTGCCTCAGTGGTTATTGGAGGAAAGTATTGAAACTGAATTTAGAATATTTCTTGATATCTGGAGAATTGAATTGGGAATGTCACTACCTGGCTATCTGCCGGACTGGTGTTCCAGGCCCGCTCAAGATTGATAGCTCTTGTAGTGTGTACAACCTCAGCATCCTCATGAGCTAAGGATGGGGAGCCTATAGGCCCTCACTGGTCCTAAATTTGGTGGAGAGGGGTCTTGGGTGCTGGTCATTTGTATATATGGTCAGTCTTTAGGACATTGTCCTGCTAGCTAGGAAAGTGTCACTGTCCCTTGCCTCTGCCATTCATGAGCAGCCTTTAAAATCTTTTAAACTAGTTCTTGATAATGGTACTAATTTCTCATGTTGGTTTCCTGGGATATTCACTGTAAGGTAACAAGTATATCTATGATTTTTTAAACATATAAACTTACCCGCTGGTTATATAACAATAGCTTTAGTCCCTGACGTCCGGCAGAAATTCAAAAAACTTGTGGCAATCGCAGATAGAGTTGCCAGGTGTACACTAGCTCCCTCACAGGAGATAGGCCGAACCATTCCATACATCACCAGATCTTCCCTGCCGCCATTGCTGGCAACATCGTTTGGAATTCACTCGCTAACTACCTTGGATTTTGGGACAGTTATCTTGGTGATGTACATTGTTTTTGGTTATTGGCTTTCGCTTAATGGATTGTCCTTTCGGATTCTCTTGAATACTTTTGGATTACTTGGATTATTTTTTATCCTCACTTGATTTTGATCTCTCTGTTTACTTTTCAAAATGGCCGACCCTTATCCTTCATATAGGAAGTGTGTGAAAGGGTGTAAAACTCTGCTTCCAAAAGCCTCTGTAGATCCCCATTCAATTTGTTCTAAATGTAGAGGTAAAATTTATGAATTAGTGGATCGATTTGAAGAATGTATTTCATTATCGGAGAGTGAGTGGTTGGCTATTGACCGCTATTCTCGTAAGTTAGAGAGAGACAGAGTTAGGCGTAGTTCATCTCGATCTAGAGATTTATCAATTTCCCGTATCATTGAACGTAATCCTTCCCCTGTAGTGGTAGATTCAGTTCCCAATACTGTTCCATCTGAACCTACTCTTAAAGATATGATGACCGCGATTCAAGCCCTTGGAGTAAGGGTAGAATCTCTCGCGGCGGACAGAAACCAACTCGTGTCCGACGTTAACCAGTTAAAAAGTGTTGGTGTTAAAAGTGTGATTAATGTGTTCAGTGATGTGGAGGTTGCGTCTGCTCGAGCCTGTCGTTCACCTAGCCTTAGACCTCTTTCAAGCTCCCGAACCCATGGGAGAAGTAATGGCGAGGGGCGAAAGGGAACGAGAGGCGTTATCGCTCGCGCAGACGTCCCCTCGAGGTTACCTGTTGTCGCATCGCCGGACGCTCACCCTCACCATGGGAAAGGTGAGGTTAATATGTTATCTTCATCTTCAGATGACATTACGCACAGCAAGCAAGGGCTGGCGTCATGCTTCCAGACCTCTTAAAAGAAAAGTGGATGTTGGGGCTCAGCGCCGCGATTCATCACCGCAAGCGCCTGGCTGTAGCCATTGGGATACTCCAGAGCGTTTTCATTCGTCTGTCGAAGGTTCTCCTGCGAAACGTCCTGATAGGATGTCAAAGGTTGATAAAGGTTTAGTTCAGACTGATACGGATCTTGTTCCTGAGTCTGGTGTTACGGTACATGCACTGCCACTTCCATCAGACTCGTTTCCGTCTGCTGAAAACTTGGAGCGTTACGTAAACGATGAGGAAGGCGAGTTGGCGATCGAAGTTTCTTCGCCTGTATCACTGCATATTGATCCTAATTGGACTATGCTGCAAGACATGAAACAGCAGCTCTCATCTTTTATGCAGTCTTATCAGCCTGCTGTTAGCAAAGCGGTGGTTCGTCATGATTCCGATCGTGACGTGTTGTCGCACAGGCGGCCAACCAGCAAACGCTTTGTTGAACAGCGTGATAAGGCTTCTGTATCTTAATGAGTTCCTGCTTCTGTTGATACCAAATGTCAAGCGACCAAGCGTGACGTCGAGCGTCAACCTTCCAAGCGCGGCAACGATCGCCAGGCAGTCAAGCATGACGCCGAGCGTCAAGCTAAACGCGACATCAAGCGACAAGCGCATGACATCGAACATCAAGCAAACCGTGACGTCCAAATTTCAGTCAGTTGCTGTGCAATATTCAGTCGGACGTGACGTCGAGCGCAAGATTAGCGAACGTCATGTGGACATCAGCCATGCTGATCGTATTGATCGCGCGCACCGCGGTGCTGATTCTTATGTTCGCGAGCGACAGTTTTCTGATCAAGATACTGCTACGGCGGCTGGATTTCTTACGGAGGAAGAACCGGATGATCACTTTTCTCCGGATGAACTCTTGGACGTTGTCTCGGATGAAGAAGAGAATAAGACACCTCGACACTGTCGACCATAAAAAGATTATGTTGGTCTTTACAGAGTTACTGTATTTCCGGATCATTTTGCTCCTGTAGCCCCGCCTTCATCACCTTCGGAGTTTACCTTAGCAAAAGCGGCAAGAACTTAGCTTTTTACTAAGATGGTACTCTCTTGTTCTTCAAAGAGAGCATTGAAGTTAATGGGTGTTTGGATGCAATCTAAAAAGGACTTAGGCAAAACAGGCTTCGCTTTTCCCCCGGCCAGATTAGCTTCCAAGTCTAGTGTATGGTACGAGACAGGAGAAGTTCTCGGCTTGGGAGTTCCTGCCTCTGCCCAAGGCGTCTTCTCAAGACTAGTAGACTCTCCTCGTCGTTTGGCCATGAGAAGAACTAAAATCTTATGGTCGATGTCCGAGTTTGATCATCTCCTCAAAGGTATCTACAGAGCATTCGAAGTGTTCAACTTTCTCGATTGGACTCTGGGAGCCTTGGGGAAGAAAGTTTCTGCACTGAAGGATTCTGAAACTGCTAACTTTATACATGTAATGTCTTGCATGGATAAAGCAGTTTGGGATGGCTCGAATGAGTTAGCAGCCCTGTTCACAGCCGGGGTCATTAAGAAAAGAGCGATTATGTGCTCTTTCCTTTCTATGGGGGTCACTCCATTCCAGAGGTTGGAATTGCTCTTTGCACTACTTTCTCCTTTTCTATTCCCTCAGGAGCTAGTAAAAGAAGTTGCTGCCGCTTTGACCCAAAAGGCTACTCATGACTCAGTCTCTAAGACAGCAAGGAAGGTTCTTCCAACTTCCTTCACCAACCGTAGACCAAAGGAAGATATTTCCTTTTCTCACGTATCACAGCCATTTCGTGGAAAGTCCGTCGGTAGGGGTAGCTTCAGACCTGATAGGAGAAGGTCTAGAAGGAGAGGTTCTAGGTCTGGCCGAAGCAGAGTCTGACTGCTTTCACCTTCAGACAGCAGTGGGGCCCAGGCTAAACACCTTCTGGAAAGCCTGGGAGAGAAGGGGAGCGGACCCTTGGTCCGTTCTTGTTTTAAAGGAGGGTTACAAGATCCCGTTCATTATGAAGCCTCCGTTAGTTATAGACCCTGTGGATCTCTCTCCCAGATACAAGGAGGAGTCGAAGAAGCAGGCCATGCAGCTTCAAATGTCTCTCTTGTTAGAAAAGAAGGCAATAGAGAGGGTGCGCGACTTAAAATCACCAGGTTTTTACAACCGCTTATTCTTGGTTCCCAAGAACTCGGGGGGGATGGAGACCAGTCCTGGACGTAAGTATCCTCAACAGCTACGTCCAGAAGACAAAGTTCTCTATGGAGACTCAGAAGACTGTGCTTGCAGCAGTAAGGAAGGGCGACTGGATGGTCTTATTAGACCTCCAGGACGCTTACTTTCATGTCCCGATCCATCCAAGTTGCAAACGTTACCTGAGGTTTGTGTACTGGAAGGAGGTCTTCCAGTTTCGGGCCTTGTGTTTCGGCCTCAACACTGCCCCTCTAGTCTTCACAAAGATCATATTGAATGTGGCGAGCATGCTCCATTCAAGAGGCATCAGAGCCTCCTTGTACTTGGACGATTGGCTCCTAAGAGCTCCCTCTTTCAATCGCTGTCTGGAGGATCTGCGTCTGACACTGAGTCTGTCAGAAGAGCTGGGACTTCTTGTGAACTCAGAGAAGTCCCAGTTGATTCCATCCTAGAAGAGTCTCTATTTAGGGATGGAGATTCAGAGTCTGGCTTTTCAGGCTTTTCCGTCACCTGCAAGGATACAGATAGCTCTCCTAAAACTTTGTGCTTTTCTAAAGAAAGCCATTTGTTCAGTAAGAGAGTGGATGAGTCTCCTGGGAACCCTCTCTTCACTAGAACAGTTTGTGTCTCTGGGGAGACTAAACTTATGGCCCCTTCAGTTCCATCTCAATTACCATTGGAACAAAGTGGACAGCCTCGACAAGGAAAGCATTCCTCTTACGGAACCGATAAGAAAGTGCCTTCAGTGGTAGAATAACCTTAAAAGACTTCAGGAGGGTCTCTCATTGAAGCAAAAGTCAAAGATCTCAGGTCTGTGGACAAAGGGAACAAGGAAGCCTCCACATCAATCAAAAGGAGCTGTTAGCAGTCCTGTTGGCTCTCATAGGTTTCGAGAAGTTAGTATTAAACAAAGTAGTACAAGTCAATGCCGACAACACCACAGCATTGGCATACATAGCAAAACAAGGCGGGACTCACTCGAGGTCACTTTACGAAATAGCAAGGACTCTTCTCGTGTGGGCAAAAGAAAGAAAGATATCCTTGTTGACATGATTCATACAGGGAGAGAAGAACGTGATGGCAGACAGCCTCAGCAGAAGGAATCAAGTTCTCCCCACAGAGTGGACGTTGCATGTGGATGTATGCAAGAAACTTTGGAAGTTGTGGGGTCGTCCACTCATAGACCTGTTTGCGACCTCAAAAACGAAAAGACTGGAGACTTATTGCTCACCAGTTCCGGACCTCGAAGCGACACACACAGACGCGTTCTTGATGGATTGGTCTCACCTAGATGTGTACGCGTTCCCACCATTCAAAGTGCTGTACAAGGTGTTACAAAAGTTTGTGTCTCACGAGGGAACCAGGTTGACTTTAGTGGCTCCCTTCTGGCCGTCAAGAGGTTGGTTCACAGAGGTACTGAAATGGTTTGTGGACGTTCCAAGAAGCCTGCCATTGAGAATAGATCTTCTCAAACAACCTCACTTGGCAAGGAACCATCTAAACCTCCAAGCTCTACGTCTGACTGTCTTCAGACTATCGAAAAACTCGCAAGAGCTAGAGGATTTTCGAAGAAGGCAGCCAAGGCTATCGCTAGAGCAAGGAGGACTTCTACCATCAAGGTTTATCAGTCCAAGTGGGAGGTTTTTAGAGTGGTGTAGAGCTCTAAATCAGTTTCTTCATCCAGTACCTCTGTAGCACAAATTGCCAATTTCTTCCTAGATCTTAGAAGAAAGCATAACTTTTCCTCCTCGACCATCAAGGGGTACAGGAGTATGCTGGCAGCTGTCTTCAGACACAGGAATTTAAATATCTCAAATAATAAAGACCTTCAAGATCTCCTGAGATCTTTTGAAACTTCTAAGAAGCATCAACAAGAATCACCAGCCTGGAATTTAGATGCTGTCTTAAAATTCCTCATGAGTGACAGATTCGAGCCTTTACACTCGGTTTCTTTTAAAGATCTGACTTTGAAGACTTTTCTTAGTAAGTTTGGCAACAGCTAAGAGAATCAGTGAAGTTCACGCTTTTAGCAAGAATATTGGCTTCAGGAATGGAAAAGCCTTATACTCCATGCAGCTAGGATTCCTGGCCAAAAACGAACGTCCTTCTCATCCATGGCCTAAATCTTTCGAGATTGCTAACTCCTCTGATATGGTTGGTGAAGAGTTGGAGAAAGTTCTGTGTCCTGTTAGAGCACTGAGGTTCTATCTGGACAGAACTAAAGATTTAAGAGGCAATTCAGAGGCTCTGGTGCGCAGTCAAGAAGCCTGCGCTACCTATGTCTAAAAACGCCCTATCATTTTTTATAAGACTCTTAATTAAAGAGGCTCACTCACACTGTAGTGAGGTAGACCTTAAGCTGCTAAAAGTAAAGCCTCATGAAGTTAGAGCTGTGGCAACTTCTGTAGCTTTTAAACAAAATCATTCTCTGGAAAGCATCATGGATACAACTTTTTGGAGGAGTAAATCTGTATTCGCCTAGCATTACTTAAAACGTGTCCAGACTCTTTATGAGGACTGCTTCACTTTGGGACCATTCGTAGCAGCGAGTGCAGTAGTAGGTGAAGGATTTACCTCTATGTTCCCCTAATCCCTAGTACCCCTTTTTCTTCTCTTGGAACTTGTATATGTTTTTATGGTTGTATGTGGAGATTGGTCGACAGTCTTCTGCAATCTTTGATTTAGTCAGGTGGTCATTTGGTCCTTGAGAGTGCCTGGAACAAGGGTATTAGTTGAGTTCCTGTCAGCATAAAGGTTATTCATCCGTTTGACAGCTCCTAGAGATCTTCAGCCCCCGGGGTGGACTGCTGGATCTCATAAGGATAGCAGACATAATGAGGCAGAGAATCATTGAAGTCAGCTTCCTTAACAGGTACGAACCCTTAAGCACGTTTTGATTAAGTCTTAAGTAATATTCCAATAATGTTGCTGTCTCTAACCCTCCACCAAGGGTGTCAGTCAGCTATTGTTATGTAACCAGCTGGTAAGTTTATGTTTAAAAATGATATTTTCTTAATAAAATAAATTTTTGAACATACCCGCTGGTTATATAACTTAAAATCCCACCCTCCTCCCCTCTAGAGACCTATGGGCATGGAAGATCTGGTGATGTATGGAATGGTTCGGCCTATCTCCTGTGAGGGCGCCAGTGTACACCTGGCAACTCTATCTGCAATTGCCGCGAGTTTTTTGGATTTCTGCCGGACGTCAGGGACTAAAGCTATTGTTATATAACCAGCGGGTAAGTGTATGTTCAAAAATATATTTTATTATGAAAATATAATTTTTGGGGTGAGGGTTGGGGGGACTCATTTTATTAGTTTTAAACATTTTAGATCAAATTATGTAAATGGTTATGATCTTCCCATATCAATCCAAAATATTCTTCTTCATACTTGGTTTTGCAAGATTTTATAAGGCTTTCTAACTTTCCAGGGTTATGTTTGCCTTAAGGAAATTTTTGGCCACCAGCTGACAGCTTTGAAAGGGCCACTTTGGGATCAAGAGATTTTCAATTTTTCCTTGACTTGTTTTTTGTGAGGCGATGATACGGCCTGGTTTAAAGTATCTCCTTATGGTAAATTCTGATATCCTGAGTGTTTGTTCTTGGGTGTTTTTATTTACTTTGGGCATTCCTTACTCTACAGAGTTGTTTGTGAGCAATTTTTGTTTACAGAATTTTTTCAGATAATTCTGTTTTAAAGATATATTTTGAGACACTTTGGAGTATAAATGGCTTTCTTTAGCATTCAGGCTTTTTTGGGGGTACTTTCTGTTTGAAAATGTCTTGCAGAGTCCTCCTTGTTTTAGGAATTTTCTGTGGGCAAGGATATTGGGTAATATTTTGATTGACCACACTTTTGTGGTTATACTCCTTTGTTCTGATTTGCTTAAAACTTCTTTTGTAGCACTTCTTGGTCTATGGAGTTCTTTAAGGAGCTCATTAGTCATGGATTATGGAGAAATTCAGGTTCTACATAATTTGTTTTAGGTTATTTTCGATACTTTAACAAGTCTTCTGAAGTGTTTTCAGGGATCTTGCTGAAGTCTGATATTTTATAATGGTTAATTGCTGATGGTTTTGATGAGTTGGAAATGCTAGCGTTTTAAGGAGTTAAGGCTTCTTAAAAAATTCAAAGGTTATTTAGCTTGAAAATTTATTCATAATCATGTTCTAAAACAGGTTTCTCTTTTCATGACGGGTTTATTGTGTTTTTTATATGGAAAATATGAATCTCATTCGAAGATGTAATGATGATTTCACAGCTTAGTTTCTTTTACATCTCAGGTTTTCTGAAGGCTTCCTGTTTGTCTCCTTTTTAAGGAATGTCCTTCAAAAGAAGGCACTTCCCCCAAAACTGGGGGAAGTGCCTCGGTATATGTATGTATGTATGTATTTGTGATACTCATTAGTCTATGCAGTAATCTTGGAATCCTTTATCGGTTGAGTTATTCAAAGAGTTTCTTGATTCAACAAGCTATCTGGGGCACTTATTTGATTTACCAGTTTTGAGTATTCCCTAGTTTACAGATTTTTTTGTAGCAAACTAGTTTATCCAGGAAACCACTTTGTCTATGGAGATTTTTGGGACTTAATTCTTTGTCCATTCAGTTATTCATGACCCGTGTTGTTCTTGAAAGTTATTTTTAATACTTTCATCTTAAGTGTTATTTAGAACATTTGTCTTGGGCACTCATTGGATAATGAAGTGATCTATGAGTTATTTGGAGCAGTATATTACCTATGCAATTATTCAGAACAATTCTGTGTGTGTGGAGTTATCCACTACGCACCTTGGTCTAAGGAGCTGTTCTGTGCCCTCTTTGGATTGGTTATTTCATGTACTCGTTGTTTTCTTGTTTCTATTCAAGTAATTCCTTGTTTAATTTGTTTTCTATCTCTTGTTTTCAAGAGTTCCAGTTTGCTTGTCAACTTAAGGCCTCAGAGTTACATTGCATTGCTTTGTGGATTAAAATCTAATTGACAAAATTTTTGTAATTGGGTGAATTTAAGCTTTATGCATTTCTATGAATTTCGCTTAATTTTTTTGGGGGGATATTTAAAAGAGAATTTATCTATCAATGAAATTCAAGGTATGTTCAATGTAGCACCTTATTTTTTTCTTCCTATGCTATGCACTACTTTTCTTTTACTTTACTTTGACGGCTGCTTTTCCAGTCCCATACCACAGGGGAACCCCACTCTCTACAGGACCTCCACTCGTTTTATTTTGTTCGTTCAGAGTATTCAATATTTAATTTCACATATTTCTCATTTACTAAACGATCATAAAACTGGCCAGAGATTTGCTTCATTCCCTTTTGTTTCTCAAATAAGAAAATATTAAAAGCATACTGTATCTGTAAATTTCTTGTATATTGCTAAGGGAAAACTTTGCTCAGTTAACTTTTGCTTTCCTTTTATTGAAAATAATGTATTCCCCTTTAACAATTCTGCTTTCTAAAGATTATTAAAAACTAGAATACTACTTTTGATTTATATGTTAAAGATAAAGAATAGTATAGTAACATGAATTTCTTCTTCTTTAATGTGTGATTCATTCTTCTTAGTCAAAATTTGCAACAATACCCAACCTCCTTTGACATTTTATATTGCTTTACAACAGTTGGCATTCTCTCTCTCTCTCTCTCTCTCTCTCTCTCTCTCTCTCTCTCTCTCTCTCTCTCTCTCTCTCTCTCTCTCTCTCTCTCTCTCTCTCTCTCTTTGTGAGAAGTTGATGAACTCGAAGTGAGAGTCTAGCTAATGAAACTTAATAGATTACCAAATGGTAAAGAAAGTAATGATATATAGGTCAATGAAGGTTCATTATACAAGAAGATTATGAAACATCATTTGAGGAGACTAAAGGTCATAGGATTAATTTATTGAGAAGCTAGATATAAAATCAAATATATTATCTTTGTAGGGGTGTTGTGCCATCATTGTACCTCCAATGGTCCATTGTAGGCATTGCTTATTGGTCTGTGCAACATTCCTTCTGACCCTGTCTGCAATTGCACATTCATTTTGACCCTATCTGCACTTGTGCGTTCCTTCTGGGCCTACCTTCACTTGCAGGTTCCTGACAACTTCACCTGCACTTGTACATTGCTTCTGACCCTACCTGCACTTGCAAGATCCTTCTGACCATGCCTATATTTGCAGATTCTTTCTAACCTTAGCTACACTTGCACATCCCTTCTGACCCCTCTTGTACTAGCACATTCTTTCTGACCTTAGCTGCCTTTACACATTCCTTCTGAACCTACCTGCACTATCGCGTTCCTTCTGACCTTACCTGTACTTTTGCATTCCTTCTGACCTTCTCTGCACTTAAACGTACCTTCTGACCCTAGCTGCACTTACAAGTCCCTATTTCATGAAGTAAAAGAATCTAAATGGAATTTACCATTGACTGATACTAGAAAGGATCTCTCGTTAGGAGTTTTAGAAGGCAACCTCGGCAAAACTTCTTCAGTAAATTGCATAGTTGGATGAAAATGTTAATTTCTGGGGTCAATAAGTCCTTAGTGTAAAATGTTTGGTTTAGCTAAAGGGAGGGAGAAGAATTCGGAATCATAGATATAAGTGGAATTGTGATTACGTATAAAATAGATGGGATATAAACTAGATGCATTCTCTCTCTCTCTCTCTATCTCTCTCTCTATATATCTCTCTCTCTCTCTCTCTCTCTCTCTCTCTCTCTCTCTCTCTCTCTCTCTCTCTCTCTATCTCTCTCTCTCTCTCTCTCTCTCTCTCTCTCTCTCTCTCTCTCTCTCTCTCTCTCTCTCTCTCTTTGTGCTACATGAAAATACCTTGAAGAATAACATGCTAATTGTTAAAAGTAAAGGGAGATTTTGTTCATATTTTCCAATCAGGTTTAATTGTGAAGAAATTCTCTTTTACATGAACTTGATGCCCAGCTCTAATTTCAGATCTCCCACTCCCCATCCTTGATCCTTCCTTATCCCAAATTTGGAAATGTTATAAAAAAAAACCAAAGACACTCGCCTCATATGGCTGATGAGTCTCCCATTGGCCCCCTCCTCTTTGAGCATCAGTATTTGCCAATTTATTCCTCACCACAAAAAGGGCTAGAGAGTCCATGAGGTAGATCCTGATCTTAACTAGAGTAATCACTTGTTCTTTTGGACTGTTATTTTATTCCCCATGTACAAAATTTGTTCATTCTTTTACTGGTGTATTGAGAGCTGTAGTTCAATGTGTTGGCTTGAATATATTGTACTTGTCAAAGGCAACAGTCTGTACTGGTAAATATTTTGGACTTTTAGTCTGCTTATTGATCCAGCTGTCTTGTATGTGCAGGTTTTATCTTGACAGTCAAAGTCATGAAAAATTGTCTTGTGTTATACCATTATTAACTTGCTCAAAAGCCTCAAATTCTTTGCGTGTAATGGTTTATCAGATTTTAGAATTTGGTATGAATTACCTTTTTTGAATATTGTAGGAGGTTATAATGTCAAATGTACAGGTTTTGGTACTATCAGTTTCATACCTATTGAAATTGTATTCACTTGTGTCAATGACAAAAAACATCAAATTTGTTATGAATTGTGTAATATAAGTGGTGAAATGTCTATCTAATCTAAAAGGATTGTGATTCAAAGTGCTCCAGACATGTTTATGCTCTTTGTGAAGTTAATGTGTAATCAGTGGTAATTGTTATTTCCAGATATTATAAAAACTTCCATTTCAAGTATGATTTAAATGTTAAAGATTAATGATAAGTGTACTTAACGTAAGTGTTTCAAGGACTTAAGTAAGAGGGTAATTTTCAAGTCTTGCATTTCAGAACTTTTCATTATGGCGAGATACCTGGGCTTTCTGAAAAGGTGCACAGCTCGGTTCATAAACTCCATTTTGTTTCTTGGCTCGTGTCATTTGTACCCATGACATAAAGAAGGGATAAATAACACTTTAATCATTTTTAGATAAATTGTGTAATAAGGTTTTGAATATCATGCCGCTGACGCTAAAGCTGTCCAGGTTAGTTTATGTGTGATTGTGTTGTTTAAAGGATGAGAGAACTGATTTGGTACGAAAAATAGGTTTATAAATTGTTGACGGAGAATCTCATCAGGTTTGTGTGTTTTAAGAGCAAAATTTAGTGGATTATTGGCAAAGGTTCTTTTATTTACTTCAATTGATCAAGGTATGGAAGTTCAATTTCCTTAAAATTACTTTATGTATCCTCATAACCTGGGCTTTAAAGATGCATTGAATTCTGGGGAGTATATTTATTTATTTATTTATTTATTTTTATTTATTTATTTATTTTTTTTTTTTTAATGCAATACTGATGTGCAGAAATATTCCCGTCTTCAAACAGTATCCTTCCTTGATGAAAATACATAACATCATAAGAGACGTATAAGGTTTCTTACACCTACGCAATTCACAATAATTGGAATATCGTGCTCAAAAGTTCGTTAATTCTCTGAATATAGTTAATTCATAATCGGCTTTACAACTTTTTTAATCGCTTTACTATGTTTATGGTTAAATAATTTGATAATGAATAGAAATTGTAAGATTTATTAGATGATACACCGTATCGTGGGCAGGTTCGTTCATACCTTGCATTTTTTGCGTAGCCAATTTAGCTTTTGTTTGTTTTTTAGATTTCCTGGACTTTTGGGCAGTCATTTCTTTTAGTTCATTAGATAACTGACATCAATTTATCCCATTTGAAACCAGCGTGAGCTTTGACTAGAATTGTAGCCATTAAAATAATCCACTTTCAGAATATGAATAGTTATTAAAGTATTACCAAACTGCTCATTATCTAAAATGAGAAATTTACAAATTGCCATATTGAAAGAGAGTACAATATATAAGATAATATCACCGTACAGTATTAGAAGTTATGTCTGTTGATGTCACCTAAGGTTTTAATCTTGACAAAGAGCAAAGTGCCAACTACTGACCTTGCTAGTAATTATTTCTGTGCCCACATCCTTCAAGGATACCTTTGGTTTAGTTGCTTGCCATTAAGGGGTCGTCAGAGCTCACTTGGCATAAAGTAGTTTTGAGTATTAAATTGAGAATTATAAGATTAGATTAAAAATGATTGATGGAAAAGCGTAAGTAATGAAAATAGAATATGGGAAATTGGATATTGCATAATCTAGCTACCTTAGTGTTAATTTTTTGTTCCATGACAGTGAAATAGGGTAACACACACACTCACAGTCTCTCTCTCTCTCTCTCTCTCTCTCTCTCTCTCTCTCTCTCTCTCTCTCTCTCTGATTTTAATGCACCTCATGAGAATAGGCATTTACAATATTCCAAAATTCATTCAATTCAATCTCCCTTTTTAAAAAAAACTTGATTTGCAGGATTTCCGTCAAATATTTTCTTAATTTCCTATTGATAATAAGATCAATACAGTAGTTTTTTAGCCACTTTTACTCTCTTAAGATGATTATTCATTGCACATCAGTATAAAAAAAGATTAAAGCTCAATAAATATTTATCCTTGTTATCAGTGTCTAATTTAATTGTTGGGAATTAGCAAATATTGAGTATTGTTACTTGGTGTTGGGTATTCCACTGCAAGGAATGAGGGATTGTTGTGCTAGTATCGAATGATTGGTGTGAGGTTCTTATGGAGAAGTTAGGTTATTACTTTGCCTATTTAACTTTTAATAGTTCACGTCCCAAGATGGACAAGGGAAGTCAGTTTTTTGTCTGTTTCTTAAAGTTAGACAAAGTATTTTAGTTAAAACTTTTATTATGTAGAGGGGTATGAATTACATTTTTCACGCAGAATTAGGGTAGATTTTGCATTGTATTCCACATAGCGTAGCTTATAAATAAATCATTTTTAACTTGGGGAAAAGGGAAAAATATCCTCTACCTATTACTAAGTTCAACATCCAGTCAGTCTGCTCATTGGCAGGTTTGAAACAGTTGTTTCTTCATGAAAGTATTTTCCAAGAGTGTAGAATCCTCGGCTTTCAGTAAACAGACCATATGAAAATTTTTTAAATAAGCCGGTATAATCTCAATAATGTATTAGAGTAAAAAACACGAGTTATATTGTATGTCTCATTATTATAGATTTTCTGAGACAACTACGTATTTATTGGAAATTTAGCTTTTATATGAATTTATATAAACTCTTTTAGAGACCAAATTATTTTCTCGATTTTTGAGTTTTGAAGTATTAATTGCGTGATTTGAAGTATCCAAAGAGAAAATTTTAGTCTTCATAAAGTCACCGAGATATAAATGATAAAAGATTATAATTTGTCTTTGTTCAGAGATATTTGAGTTTGATGTTTTGCTCTTTATTATTATATAATTTCCTAAGAATAGTTAACTTGTATAGAAGTTATAATTCCTGGTCCTGTGTTTCTAGATTACGAAAACTATTTATTTTTTCATTCAAATTAAAACGCGTAATGAATTCATCATTATTAAAGGTCATTATGTTGGTAATTAAGTATTTAATAGTCCCTTTGTTGGTACTCTTTCCAACCACCTTATATCGAAAGGTATTTGGGAGCTCAGAGACGCTCATGTTGCGAACAATACTAAAATCATATCTTTCTATCCAATATCTGTTCATCATTTGCCTGTTATCAGTAGAGAATATCGTACTCGGCGAACGTGATCTCCGTCTGTATGTCCATCTCTTGTGTCTGAGCTCATTCTAGTAACTATAAAAAAAGGATTTTAAACTTCATTTCAGGCTAAGTTAATCTAAAGTCTGTAAAAGACAAAAATCCAAAAAGTATCATTATTTTAATGAAATATTTCAATCATTACTATTTTGACCATAACTTGTTGTGATACATCAAGTTACACAGGACCATCGCAAAATACATGATAAATAGTAAAGAAACATCTTTGATTATTAGCTGAGGATATCTTAGTCAGGGCATATATGCTCTTGATAGTATAGCAAGGGATTATGACCAGAGGATAATTAGAGATTATAAGAAGAGGGATGTATTATAAGTAATTATTTGGTGATGATAATATATCAAGGGCTTATGTGTTAATAGTATATTGTAGTGAGGAATTATATGCTGAAGATAGTATGAACTGAGTATAGTATATAGTGGGGATGACTTTATTTGATTCTATAGATGTATAAGATATTTCTAGGAGTATTGTATACTTTTTGGGTATTGCAGGTAAATATTCAATTAGTCATGTTAGCTTTATCAAGTGTTCCAAGATAAACGCGCTCTAGCGATACTTTTTGTAGGGTTTGTATTTGAAAACTTTATTACACAGCTAAAATGATTTGGGTGTCCACGTGTAGGACGAATGCGTACTTCGGTCCGATCTGACTGTCTGCTGGGAGGAGTAGCAAGGATGGTCAGGGCAGTAGTCTTGCACGTCTTCTTCTCTTTTACCTGACTTAATCATGTGTATGGAATGGGGCGAGACCAGGAGGCATCTTGGCATTTGTGAATCTTGTCTGCTTTTGAGACAGCTTCAGGTGTCTGTAGTAATGGATCGTTCTGAAATTGCACAGAAGGCCTGAAAATGACCCTTTTATTTTAGATTTTTTATTTGTTTTCCAATTTAGAATTGTCTAAGTGTATAATTTCATGTTTCCTTAAAGAATTAACGTAACTGTAATCGCTGGAATCTGTCTTATAATAATGGAAATAATGTGATAATTGTTTTACTATTTAACTTCATGTGAGCTCCAAACTATTCCTGAAGCCATTGAATTACAATCCTGATGTCATTGTTTGTAAAATTATTAATAAAAAGAAAAAAAAAAAAAGGAAAAGGAAAGCATTCAAGGGCCTAGTAACATTGCTTCCTCAGAAGAAAACTTTGCATTAAATCACTAGTTACTAGGTGGGACAGGGGATGGCCTTGGTGGGCTTTCCTTTTCCTTTTTTTTTTATTAATAATTTTATATCGGATAATGCACTGCTTACTTACTCAATCATGAAATATGTAACCTCAAATGCTGAGCTTCAAATGCACTAACCAGTTGTTCAGAAAAGAAAATGGGACTTTTGTCATTGATTGATCTGAACGCCATGTTGAATGAGGGAAGACTCACCTATGAGACTTTCTTTGTCGAATCGTGAGCTTAATGCATGACAAATGTTAAGTTTTCTTTGAACCTAAAGTGTTTAAAGCTTTCAGAAAATGGGGTTTCATGAATTTGATGCATATGTCATTGACTTCATAGTGTTTGTATTTTCATTATATAAACTGATTACACTAAAACCTGTGTCCTGTTTGGCATTCGATCTTCTACAATAAAAGTCTTTAACGAATTTCTAAGTTTTTCTTCATCCATATTGTGTTAATTGGAAGCTTCAAGTTCATTTAGGTATCCTTATGTACCTAAAATTTTAATCGCTTTAGCATTGAATAAGAGGCTTTTGAGCAATATTACCTAATGGACATAAGGTCAGTATTTATCATGACTTTAGTCAGGTAAAACCCTATTTGACAACCAGCTGGATTAAGAAGAGGACTTGAGTCCAAAATGAAATACCAGACAGTTCGGCCATCTTGACTGAATATATTCAATCATAAAACATTGGTACTGCTGCTCTCATACCCCAGTTGGGGGTGAACAAACTCTGTATATGGGGGATCAATAACAGTCCACAAGGGCAAGTGACTAGTTAGGAGAAAGGACTATTTCATGAGGTTTTTGGTCCATTTTTCATGGGGAATAGGGCATTTACTGGTGCTAAAGGGGAAGGGGGCCCGTTTAAGGAGAACACTCTGAGTCGTTAAATTTTAATTTTTTTTTTTATTCCCTTTTTCTTTTCGTGTTTAATTACCATTTTGGTTTAATTTTTCATCCCATTTTCTTTATGTACCAGGGTAAACAATTAAAAATTGTAATACTTTTCATATGCATTTTATTTCTGAGTTCCTAAGAAATTACAATGTTTGAATATGGTAAACATCTGATTTCAATGAAGTTAAGTATGTTTTTATGGTATACTTAATAATGTCAATTGCGCAAGAAAAATTGATATAGACAAAAATACTTGAAGGTACTAGAGCTTGATTCTTGAATGGTAATTTATGGCAAAAGGTGACATACCACTGCTAATATTATAACTACATATATTTAATAAATATAGGTAGATGGTCCAGCATTTTGACGTCAGTGATATGTGCATTACTGACTGTTGAGTCATATTTTAGTTTCATTATTATCAAGAGGTGAAAAGGATTTATTCATGATATTCAGTAAGATAGTTGAATAAGTAATTAAAATCAACCTCTTCATTCATAACAGAAATGAGATATCTTGAGTTAAGCAATCTTCAGGTTTAGTAATGAGTTTTAATTATTGATATCCCCCATAATCAATGTTAAATCCTATGATTTGCTCATTTTCAGAATTGAAATAGATGGGAAAGTCCAGTCTTTATATGATAGAGCTCAACTCTGAAAAACTTTTGCTCAGTAAACTATTCCCAGAAATGTCTCATTTGACTTCCACAGGGACAAAGTCTGGCCATCATTGTCAGTAGTCCCAATGAGAACTTGCCACCAGTCAGTAGTCCCAATGAGAACTTGCGCTAATCAAACACTTTCTTGGAAATAGTCTACTGAATAAAGGTTGTTCAGAGTCGCTGTCGTACAAGACTAGATCTTAAATTTCTCTCTCTGTTTTTAGAAATTAACAAAATCTTAGGTTTTAATATTTTTTATGGGGTATATTAAAAATTAAACCCCACTGATAAACCCCAGTATTGCTCAACTTAATACGTATCATTTCTGTTATGAATGAAGAAGTTGATTCCAATTAGCTATTCAACTATCTTGTAGTTAATCTCATGAATGAACCCTTTCCAATTCTTAACTGTAATGAACTTATGATATCACTAAAGTAGTCAGTACTATCCATATCACTGACATCAAAATGATGGGCCATTTAACTTTACTTATTCAATATATGCAGTTGTACTATTAGCAGTGGTATGTCACTTTTTTGCCATGAATTATCATTCAAGACTCAAGCTCTTGAACCTTCAAGTATTTTCGTCCATACCAATTTTTCTTATGCAATTGACATTAATGAGTAGCAACAATTATTTACAACAGAAAATTTGAAATAATTTTAACCAATGTACAGTTATGAATTATACAATCATCTCCCATCTCAAGTTTTAATGATTAATATTTGTATCTAATAAAATCATAAATAACAAAACAGTTTTTTTATAATAAAAAACAGCTGGTTTTAAGCTTTTGATATCTGCCCAATTACCATTTTAGGATCTTGTCTTATTTATATGAAGTTATATGTTAGACTTGCAAAGCTATTCTACCTATAAAACCACTTTTGATAGTTTAAAGGATACAATCTACATTTCTATGCCAACTGAAATTTCCAAAATATACATACCCTCTAAATGTGTGAGTGAACTAAAAGTACTATTTTTGAAAGATACTACAAAATGTTACGTTGGAAACCTTTGTTTTTCTTTGAGCTTCCCCCAAAAGTAATTATTCCTCCAACTGTCCTAAACTGATCACGACCTGATTATTTTTCTTCCCTCCTAAGCATTCCATTAGATGCAATTCCTAAACCCCTTCAAGTTTAATCTACGTATCAAGAACCAGATATTATTATTATTATTATTATTATTATTACTAGCTAAGCTATAACCCTAGTAGGAAAAACAAGATGCTATAAGCCCAAGGGCTCCAACAAGGAAAAATAGCCCGGCGAGGAAAGGAAATAAGGAAATAAACGATTTAAGAAGTACTGAAAATTAAAATAAAAAACTTAAACTTATTTAATTTATAAGTTATAAAAGGAATTATGCAAGCCTGTTCAACATAAAACATTTGCTGTGAGTTTGAACTTTAGAAGTTCTACTGATCTGTCTGAGAAATATCTAGACCCTTTCCTTGGATATACCTACTCCTAAACATTAATCATAAGCACAAGAAGCCTTTATAGCAATTTCAATATTTTATATACGGTAACATCCAGCCCTAAATCATGCAGGAAAGGACGAAATAGGCCGTAATCAAAATGAGGAACCCAAGGTAGTACTGTCTGGCCAGTCATAGGACCCAATACTGATTAACCCCTTCAGTAATAATCTTGAAAGTTTACATTAAAACCAATAATAGAACATCTACTTTAGCAAGAAATATTTCGTGAATGTTGATTTAAAACTAACTTCACTGAGGGTTTCCTTCTCTTAAAATTACCATAACAAAAATACTATTCTTTTCCTAAAACATTTTAATATAAACCTAATATAAAAAAATGTTCTAGACTACAACTATTATTAACTATACAGGCTATTATTCTAGACTAGATCTCAAGACAGTTACTTCCATCTTTTTAAGAGAATTTGCAACGCTTAAAACCAGTAGACAAGAGATTTTATCCTTTTTGATAGAAATTTTGTCATTTAATATCTTCCTAATAAATTACCATTCACTAGATTGAAGAAAATTAAATAAGATCATCTACTGCAAACAGACATTTGGATTGTTATATGTGACCAGAATAAGTATATCAATATTTTGGGGAAATTATTAATTTAACAAAAATCACTAATACATATTAGGTATGAAGTTTTGAGAATGAGCTTGCAACCAATTTGGCAAAAAAAAGTTTTCAAAATAATTTAAACTTATTTATAAACATATTTATAAACAGGTATATTTTTCTCATTGTGGATATAACCTTAATTTAGAGAGAGAGAGAGAGAGAGAGAGAGAGAGAGAGAGAGAGAGAGAGAGAGAGAGAGAGAGAGAGAGAATGAATGAATGAATGAATGATTTAAAGTTTTCAGGTATCCTGACATCTAGGGTCATTGACGCCGGAGAGAGAGAGAGAGAGAGATTAGCCTTCTAATATTTAGCAGTACTATTTAAGACCTTAAATAAACTAAGGCCCTTCACAAATAATCAAAATTATTATATTCATGACTTTTCTTGATTCAAGTTATACAAGATAAATAGATTAGACGCTCGCACAATATGTAAACCTATTTAATAAATAAAAAGTTAATCTTTACAGAGCATACATGGTCCCCCCTTTGTTTAACTGAGAATATATATATATATATATATATATATATATATATATATATATATATATATATATATATATATATATATATATATATAAAATGGAAAATAATTTTACTAGTGGGGCTTAAATGAACTATTCAGTTAAGCATATCTGTCATTATTGAAGGAGAAGGAAGTAAGATTGTTTTGAAATATATAAGCCAAAATCATCAATAAGTATTTTCTTTAACCTCTCTAGTATATTTATAATACCAATACTTATACGCGTGTTGATTGCTAAAATATGATAACCCACAAAAAAGTTACAACACTGGCAAGCTGTAATAAATTAGAGCGCCAAACTATTTTTTGGAAATATTGAACTTAGAGAGTGGACAGGTTAACCAAAGTGGAAAATATATGTGTGGGTATGAAAGAAATGTATAGGGGAAACAGAAGAATTAGTGGAAAGAACCAGAGGATAATGGTGTGTGGAAAGGAGAAAATTGGTGGTGAAACATAAAGGTGCAAGAGTCAGTTAAAAGAAAATCGAAGGTATTTAAGGACTGGAACGCAAGCCATACATAGGGTGCAGAGAAACGGTACAGAGAAGAGGAAAAAGATTCCAGGAGGAAAGTAGGTATAGCTATTGGGAGAGCAGTAGTATAATTAGATAAAAGGCTTGGAATAAGGGTAATAGAAAAGGATATTTGTTAGAGTTCAAACTTTAAAGGAAAAATCAAAGATAGGATTTAGGGTAACTGGGAGCTGTCAAGGATAGCAATGGAAATATTGCATAAGGATGAAGACATTAAGAAGAGATGGAGAGAATATTTTGAACTACTGAATACTGAAAATAGAGAGAGAGAGAGAGAGAGAGAGAGAGAGAGAGAGAGAGAGAGAGAGAGAGAGAGAGAGAGAGAGAGAGAGAGAGCACGCACAAAGGGTTGTAGAGCCAGCGTTTTTTTTTCTATATTTTATTTTAATCTTTCATTACTTCTTATATTGTTAATTTATTTCCTTTCCTCACTGGGCTATTTTCCCTGTTGGAGCCCTTGGACTTATAGCATCTTGCTTTTCAAACAAAGGTTGTAGCTTGGCTATTAATAATAATAATAAATAATAATAATGAATGCATTAGTAAAGCTAGAAGTGAAAAATGGTAAAGCACCAGTTTCAAATTGAAATGGTCAAGATACTAGCTTCAGAGGGGGAAGAATGGATGCTAGATTTATTAAGAGCATTATGGGAAGAGGAAATAATGCCTAAAGACTGGAAGGAGAGTCTAATGATATTTACATCTAAGCAGAGATGTGATGTCATGGATTGTGGTAACTGCAGAATTAAAATAACATAGCATGATTTTAAAGTTTTTGAGAGGGTACTAGTTGAGAGATTGAAAGAGATTGTAAAGATTGGTAAACAACAGTATGAATTCATGAGAGGGAGAGGGACTGTGGATCTCATCTTTATAGTAAGGTAGATAGGAGAAAAGAGACTAGAGGGAAACCAGAACATTTTCTGTACTTTTGTAGATCTAGAGAAGGCTTACGATAGAATACCAAGAGAAGCGATGTTTTGGTGCTTGAGGAACAGTAAAGTCCTGGAGAAGTTGGTTAGGATGGTAGAGATGATGCACAAAAAAAAAAAAAACAAGGACACAAACCTTAGTGTTGGCGAGGAGGGCTTACGAGGAACCTGCTAGGGGGAGAGGATCGAGAAGGAAGCAGAGAATTAGACGGCGAGATAAGGTGAAGGATGATATGGAGAGAAGGTGTTTGGTGGAAGAGGATGCCTTTGATTGAAGGCTTCAGAAAAGGTACATATAAGGCAACCGACCCCTTACTGTAGGGATATCGGTGAGGAAGAAGACGACTATTTTTCTCCCATAGCTACTAATATATCTGCTTACACCTTATAAAAGACCATAGACCTAGTATATATTCGACATTGTGTAAAAAAAAATTCAGTGACAGTTTATAATAATTAGATGAGAGTTTCGTAAAGGAGAGATGAAATGGTGTACATAGACAAAATGAAATCATATTCATAGTTGAAATAAATAGCTGAACGTTATATCCACATGCAATTAATGTTCTTTAATATACAATTTGTCGAATGTATTTGAATCATTTACTAAAAAGATGATTAATATACATTTCCCGACAGTAACACATTTATATAACTTGTTTGCAGTACTTTACACAACAAAAATTATATGACCTTGTTGTTAAGAGGTCCAGAGGAAATTAACATTTGATTTAACAAAAGTTAATAAAAATTGAAAACATAAGCAGCAAATTTCTAAGGGAGAAGTCCTTCCTCTTTACAATAGTCTTTGTTAATTGGTTGTTAATGTTAGATTTCCTCCTTTTCCAAAAATATTTACAATAATACATAAAAAATCAATCCAAATAACATTGCCTATAATAACTATTTTAAAGTGATAATAGGAATCAATTAACATTCGGTACATTCGTATTCACCAACTACTTTGCAAGCAACTAAGCAAATGACTGTGCATGTTTAATATCAAATAATAATTTAGAAATTGCAATCTGAATTTTAATTAGAAATTCAACCTTCATAAATATAGAACTGGACCTAATATTCAAGTTAAATTTTGACCGTTTAAAATTTACTAGAAAAAAAATAGCATCACTTGTATTTATTAAGGGTAAGATGCAAATAATTCTAAACTAACTAGAAATAGCTTTATAGGTAGAATTTGTAAATATTAGGAGCTAATGAAATACTTGCTAACTAAACTAAGTAAAAGTTAATGGCTTTGATAATTAAATTCACGGCTTCCAGAAATAAACTCTTTGATGAATTTTAAGTAATCTGGTAATATCGTTATTATGAATTACTTATTTGCTGTACAGTAATTTTAAAGATTTTCTTTATATTCTGTCAGTGATTTCTGGTCTTATAGCATTCTGCTTTTCCAACTAGGGTTGTAGCTTAATAATAATAATAATAATAATAATAATAATAATAATATAAATGGAGTAACCATTGTCATACACAACCCCCTAAAATCTTTTCAATTGAACATTTCAAGATATTTGAAGTATTATAATAATATTTCTCATGAGGGTTTTCAATACTCCAGAAAGGTTTGAAGATAGTGTGGCCACTTCAGATGAGACGATTCGGTATTCCTGTTCAATTGTCTTTCTCGTAAACTTTTTGAAATTAAAATTTTGTCTTTTTTGGAAACTTTCTGGATTTTTTTTTCTGTAGTAAATCCCAGAATATATTCTGCACATCTTCATCTTGATGTCATTAGGAATGTCTCCCATACGGCAGTTTAATTTTCTGTTTTGAGCAGGAGGCTACAATTTCCTTTTGTTTTGATGATTCTAATCTGAAAAATAAATGAAATAGGTTAATTGTACAGATATATGTCTTATTCAAATACAGTAGTCAAATATTTTACTGTGGACATAAATATCAAAATTATACTTTTAGTAAAATATTTTGGATGATAAACTATAAAGAATATAAAATATTCTTATGTAATGTAGACGAGTTGGAAGACCCAGGCCTACATGGCTGGTGACTATGCAGCGTGAAGTCAGAGATCATGAATAGAGAAGTATTGATTTAAAAGCTCTAGATAGAGACGACTGGCGAAATCTAACCGAGGCCCTTTACGTCAATAGGCGTAGGTAGAGATGATGATGATGATGATGAATAAATATAAAATATGACAAAGTAAGCATATCCATTAAATTCACAATAGCAAATAACAACCAAAAGTATATGTTGTAAAGTGGAAAAGTATTACTTTATAATTCCTAACAAGGAAATACTTCACTACAATAATCGAATGATTGACCTTTGGTTTTCCTCTCTCCTAATCCTTCAATTTTCTTCAAGAGATGCTCAAGAAACCACAAATCCCTGAATAAAACATCCTACCTTACACCACAGAGGATACCTGTTCAAAATCGTACAATTCTCATAAAAACATTTATACAAAATGAAGCATTGTGAGGCTTCATCTGTGATGGATAATGTGGGAGGTTGGGCTGTGGCACCCTAGCGGTGCCAGCTGAACTCGGTTGAGTCCCTTGTTAGGCTGGAGGAACGTAGAGTAGAGGTCCCCTTTTTTGTTTTGTTTCATTGTTGATGTCGGCTACCCCCCAAAATTGGTGGAAGTGCCTTGGTATATGTATGTATGTAGGTGTAAAAATTCTAAGCAAAAATAGTTTACAGGAGTAGAATATTACTTGAGCGTACAAGAGTATTGAGCTGTGAAAATCAACTGTGTTGTTTTACCTCTCCTAAAACCATAGTGCCATAGTCTCTGTACCATGGTCTTCCACTGTCTGGGGTTAGAGTTCTCTTGCTTGAGGGTACACTCGGGCACACTATTCTATCTAATTTCTCTTCTTCTTCTTTTGTTAAGTTTTTATAGTTTATATAGGAAATATTTATTTTGATGTTACTGTTCTTAAAATATTTTATTTTTCCGTGTTTCCTTTCCTCACTGGGCTATTTTCCCTTTAAAATATTTATTTTTTCCGTGTTTCCTTTCCTCACTGGGCTATTTTCCCTGTTGGGGCCCCTGGGCTTATAGCATCTTGCTTTTCCAACGAGGGTTGTAGCTTAGCAAGTAATAATAATAATAATAATAATAATAATAAAACGACATGCAACGTGCTAAATTTATGAAGGAAATGTACCGTTCTCATAACTGAAATGGCATACAAAATTACATAGTGTATGGATCCTCCATAAACTAACTCCAGGTATCCTACCATTACTAATTTATTTTCCAAGTGGATTTACAGGTTAACATTCGATCTGTACCAACCGTGTGTCACGCGATCGTACATAATTCATTTTGTATATATTATGCTTGTATCTTTGCTCTTCCCTCGCACTAAAAAGAACCAGAACAAACATGTCTGCGTTTCTCCTATGTAACATTGTCTGTTTCTCGAACATGTAATTTCCTGTTGCCTTGAGGTTTTGTATATAAAGGAGTGTGTTCTATAATAAATTAACTCAGTTGCTTTCACACTGCCTTTGAGTTCACAACCCTCTCTCGGCCCTTCACAGATCAATGAACCAGCTTATTCTCCCCACACATCTTAATTACCTTGACTTACACTATGGAAAACCATATCACATCCTCTTTGACTCACTAACCATGTCTCCACTAGTTCACTGATGAGCTTATTCGATGTTATTGTTTTTAACTTACTGGCTGCTTACGTGAATTGCAATTTGCTTGGCCGTGACCTTGACCTTCGAAAATTTTAATAATTTCCAACTTTTTACATAACAGCTAATCCCTGCAAGTTTCATTACTTGGGCATTTTACTTGACCGTGACCTTTGACCCTAACTTTCGAAAAAATTAATAATTTCCAACTTTTTACATGACAGTTAATCCCTGCAAGTTTCATTACTTGGGCATTTTACTTGACCGTGACCTTTGACCCTAACTTTCGAAAAATTTTATAATTTCCAATTTATTACATAACGGTTAATCCCTGCAAGTTGCATTACTCTACGAATAAAATTGGGGCCAGAAAGCTGTTCTCAAAAACACAAACAAACAAAAACTAGGGGCAAAAACATAACAGCATTCCAACTTCGTTGGCGGAGGTAGTTATATAATCCTGCCTTTGCCCCCTGACCAACATATTATTGCCTAATCGAGTTACAAATTATATTTTACATCAATTAACAAGTTTATTTTTTTACTATTACAGTGTGTTTATATCGCCGAATCTTTCGCAAGAGTCGGCATGGCTATCACAATTGCAAGCTTCTAGATTTTAGTGTTCCCTTTGTATGAATCTAAGCTTTAGGTTATATACTTTATTTAATAATTTCTTAAAAACAGTGAGTTAGGTAGAACCAGCTATCCTACAACCCCACGAGTTAATAGAAATATCATCATAAGATTATGAGTCCATGACGCAGTCTTTTCCTGTATTGGAAGTATATCTATTTTTATATAATCCCATCAGTAATATTATATATGTCATTGGAAGTATATCTATTTCTATATAATCCCATCAGTAATATAAATCATCTAATGAAGTCTGATGTTGCCTGGCCATGCAACTAAACTAAGTAAATAATAACTTACTTAAAGTAGCTATTACATTTATATTACAACCAAACTCAATTTTTAGAGGGGGTTGAAATACCAAATGAAAAATGCATATTCTTGAAAATAACTTATGCAACAAACTATAGTTTTTTCTTCTTATTGCAAAAGTGTACTCGATTGTTAACAGGTCTGGGAGACTGAAACTTTTTTGTTTTCTCTTCAAAACCTAAAATTTCTCTTTAACTTGGACTTTCAGCGATTGGAGACCTAGCTCGTAGGGATCCAACGCGTGGGGACCTAACTTGCCTCCGTGAAAGTACACGGCTACTCCCGATACTAAACCAGCGGAAGGGGTGGGGTGGGGGGGAGTTGGCTCTTGTAGAACATCATCTTTGCTCTGCCATGGATATCTTCGCTCGCAAATAAACTTTATCTCACTGCTCTCGATCCTTGTAAGTCGTACATGGATGAGTTGAGCATGTTAATCATGCGTCATTATTTCAGGGATATTTTTTACTTTCACATGGGTGACTAATAGCTATGTAGCCTACTGGGGGATATTCTTTACTTTCACATGAGCAACAAAAGCTATATACTGGGGAATGTTTTTACTTTCACATGAGCACCAATAGCTATGTACTGGGGGACATTTTTTACTTTCACATGAGCAACAAAAGCTATATACTGGGGAATGTTTTTACTTTCACATGAGCACCAATAGCTATATACTGGGGAATGTTTTTACGTTCACATGAGCACCAATAGCTATATACTGTGGGACATTTTTTACTTTCACATGAGCAACAATAGCTATGTACTGGGGAACATTTTTCACTTTCACATGAGCAACAAAAGATATATACTGGGAAATGTTTTTACTTTCACATGAGCAACAATAGCTATATACTGGGGAATGTTTTTACTTTCACATGAGCACCAATATCTATGTACTGGGGGAGATTTTTTTACTTTCACATGAGCAACAATAGCTATATACTGGGGAATGTTTTTACTTTCACATGAGCACCAATAGCTATGTACTGGGAGATATTTTTTACTTTCACGTGAGCAACAAATAGTTATATACTGAATTGTGTGAGTTCTAAACACAATCAATGAGCAAAATAAATGACAAACTAAATTTTGAACTATATTGAATTCCATGCTAAAACAAGCAGATGGGAAAAAAATGGCTCTTGTAAAACAACATCCGGGAACTATTGCAGCATAAAAAGGATCACCACAAATGAAAATATCTTTATAATTTCCGCCATCAGGCACATAGCTCATCTCTCCTCTCTCCATTACAGACAAGTCACCCTAAACAGCCACCACGGTAAGACTATCTCCCATCCTCTCAAACAGCACCCTTCCTCCTATCCTTGCCCTGCATATGAACGATCTACACCTGCTTGACGGGGACCTCCACCCATCTTTACCTGAAATCCACTCACAATATTCCCCTTCTACCGTAAGTTCACTGTCGCCTTAATTACCCATCCTTCCCCCACACCACATACCACTTTTTTCTCCTTACACAGCCACGCTCTACATGTTGCATAGAAAGCATGGCACATGCCATCCTTTTATAGTCAGCTACCCACTAACAACACAATGACCCACATCCCTAACTCACCCACCTGCCCAAGCCCTTTCGGATAGGCCATGTTTTGTCTTCCTCAATTCACCTACTCTTTCTCTTTAGCCCTCTCCCACTTGGCTAAAGATCAAATCCCTATCCTCTGCCTCACACTTAAGCTTCACCTGGGACTTTTGTTTCCTACCACTATCAACTCCTCCCACTTCTACTTCTCACCCGTTTCCTACCACTATCAACCCTTACCACTCATGCTTCTCACCCAATCCCTCCCACTCACTCTCAATGATATAAACTTTTACCTTTGCTTGCAGGTACTGGAAGATACAGAGGTTCACTGCACGACTGCCTATCCCTCGTCCATGCACCTGACCCTCTTTTGGGGAGGCCCAACTTCTCCTCCTCCTCCTCATTTCATCTATATCCTTTTCTGTTTGAGCCCTCTCCCTTGGCTAAAGCTTGATCTCTTAACCTTTGTCTTACCCTTAAGCTCCACCTGGGACTTTTGTCTAACTTCTCCTACTCCTCACCCAGTCTCTACTACTTACTGGATCTCACTACTTTAAACTTTTACCTCCTCCTGTAGGTACCAATGGGTACAGGAGTCAGTTCCCAACTGCTTCTTTCTTTTGGTTCCAGTTGGACTGGGGTTTTGGGCCAATGTCATCACCACCTATCCTTGATCCCTTCATTAATTAAAAAAATACATAAACGCTTGTCTATCCTTTACCCTCATGCTAAAAATATATAAAAAGGCAGAGTATAAATACAAATTGTTAATTGACTGAGTCCTCAGCCTTGCTGGGGACTTTCTTTACAGCGTTGCTCTTTGGGCTGATCCTGACTATAAACAGTATGTACTCTTGGCCGAGTACTACTTACAAAAGCTCCCCACACTGGTCGGGACCAAACCACCCTTGATGACTAAAACATGTAGTCTTAAGAGTCCCAACCCAGTGAGAAGCTCCAGCATTGTAAAACCATCCATTTATCTGAACATGAATATTGGGGCAAAACACCTGTTCATGATTTTTCTTAACCCCATCCCAATGGGAAGCCGTGATATCTAGAGAAATCCCGAAAAAACCAGTGATTTGCAGCAATAGTAATGTCCAGAAATGTATAATAAATACAAGATAACCGGTTGGCAATACATATGATTTGTATATGTGGCGTGAAACTAGATTATCAGTATTAACTATGATTCACATCACGTCCTTGAAATGGTTTTTGCACTGCTGTGGATTTCTCAGATCACAAATAAACATTATCTCACTGCTCTTGTTCTGGTAAGCAGTACATGGATGAGCTGTGCATGCTAATTTTTAGAGTTACTATTGTGTCCTAATTATCTATAATTTATATCATCCTCAAATGGTCTCTGCTCCACCAAGACTTGCTTTGCTCCCAAATCAACAATCTCACTGCTCCTCTGTTCTAGTAAATGTAACATGGATGTACTGCACATAAAATCCATGCGAGTTACTATTAAAGTACCATAAGTAGGCATTATTTGCGGTCTTCCTTACCTTATGTTTTTGAGGTCGAAGGCCGAATGTCCTCTATGGATGGTGGGAGCACTTGGAATCCCCTCTCAATGATGGGTGAAGGTACGGTTTGGAGGCTTGAAGCAGGAAATGATGGAAACGTTCAAAATTCTTGTGCTGGGAAATAAACAATTATTAGTATGATGGTTCATGAAGAAACAAAATTGGTTAAAATAACCAGCTTATTAATACGTCATTCCAAAAATGCAGAAAGCTCCCCTTGGCGATTGAAACCTGTTATCTAGATATGTGGTAAGGTAGAGAAAGTAAGTAAATCTGGTTTAAACATATGAAGCAGCCGCATTTTTGTTTTATATAATGGGCAGCATTGTGTAGTAATGCTTTAAAATGGGTGCCTTACGGCTGGGCCATGATTTTGATTACAATATATAATGCTGTAGGCTAGATTACAGAAGATCATGTCAGGAGGCACCCACCTAACTTTATTCAATTTGCATTTTCTTAGATCTCTCCAGGTGGGAGAGGAGTTCAGAGTAGCTAGGTCAGGATCTGGGACCCAAGACGTCGCTATTGTTCTCTGTGTAATCACATATATTGTAGACTTTTTTGCAATATTACATTATGAGTAATGAGCTTTGATTTAGAGATTATGGCTTAATTCATGGACGTCTCCCTTTCCTGATTAGCACAATATAACATATATGCTCAACCCTACTCTAAAATCCAAAGTTACCAACTTGGCCCTCTATAATCTGGGAGTTGAGATACATACTTGAGCCTTACTAGATGGTTTAGGCCTGCCTAAAAGAGGTCATGCCTATTCTGCTTTTTTTTTTTTTTTTTCAAGGATCTAATACACTAAACAAAGTACCTGTAAAATAAACCATCCTCGGACATGTAGGCGCGCACAATCACCCAAAATACCAGAATTCCTATACGAAAAAAAATATGTAGTATGCCATTAATAATATTTGACCACCATCATAGTTTGAGTATAAAAAAGAAAAAGATATTTCTTTACCTATTTCTCATAGGAGAGTATCATATGATAAATGGGTAATTATACACTTTGATTTCTAGTCAGATACATGAACCATGTATTTTTCTTAAACGTTATCCTGTGTTTTATCCTTTTCTGACCATGAATATTGGGGCTCACCACCCGTTCAAGTTTTCCGGCAACACCCGCCATATAACCACAATTATGGGGTACCCAAGGTGGGAACCAGTTTTGGGCAGGAAAACCACATAAATGAGTGATTTGCAGCAATAGTAATGGTCAGAAATGCATAGTAAACACAAAATAACCAGTTGGAAAAATATACAGTTCTTGATAGGAGTGAAATGAAAGCATAATTATTTATGATTCACATCATGTCCAACAAATGGTTTTTACTCTGATGTGGCTCGCTTCACTCGCAAATAAACATTATCTCACTGTTCCTCTGATCTTACAAGCGGTGCATGGATATGCAGTCCATGCGTCTGTGAGTCACTATTGAAGTATCATAATTGCCTATGATTTATATTACGTCTCTCAGATGGTTTAGCTCATCCATGGCTCACTTTCCTCGCAAATAAACATTATCTCACTGCTCCTCTATCCTGGCAAGCGTACGAGGAGGAGCTGCGAACTGCCATCATGTGGGCTATTATTACGGTGATAATTTCCATGTTCATGTAAGCAACAATAGTAATTTACTGACGGAGACTGGCAAATAAACTCTATCTCACTGCTCCTCTATCCTGCCAAGCGTACAATAAGGAGCTGTGCACATCTATCATGTGGGCTATTATTACGGTGATAATTTGTACGTTCACATGAGCAACAATACTAATTTACTGAGCAGAGACTCGCAAATAAAAAACTCACTGCTCCTCTATCCTGGCAACCGTACAATAAGGAGCTGTACACAACTATCATGTGGGCAATTATTACGGTGATAATTTGTACGTTCACATGAGCAACAATACTAATTTACTGAACGGAGCCTCGCAAATAAACATCGTCTCACTGCTCCTATATCCTGGCATCCGTACATGGACTAGCTGTGCACATCTATCATGTGGGCTATTATTACGGTGATAATTTGTACGTTCACATGAGCAACAATAGTAATTTACTGAACGGAGCCTCGCAAATAAATATCATCTCACTGCTCCTCTACCCTGGCAAATGTACATGGATGAGCTGTACACAACTATCCTGTGGGCTATTATTACGGTGATAATTTGTACGTTCACATGCGCAACAATAGCAATTTACTGAGCAGAGACTCGCATATAAAAAACTCACTGCTCCTCTATCCTGGCAAGCGTACAATAAGGAGCTGTGCACATCTATCATGTGGGCTATTATTACGGTGATAATTTGTACGTTCACATGAGCAAAAATAGTAATTTACTGAATGGAGCCTCGCAAATAAACATCGTCTCACTGCTCCTCTATCCTGGCAACCGTACATGGATGAGCTGTGCACATCTATCATGTGGGCTATTATTACGGTGATAATTTGTACGTTCACATGAGCAACAATAGTAATTTACTGAACGGAGCCTCGCAAATAAACATCATCTCACTGCTCCTCTATCCTGACAACAGTACATGGATGAACTGTGCACATCTATCATGTGGGCTATTATTACAGTGATAATTTGTACGTTCATATGAGCAACAATAGTAATTTACTTAACGGAGCCTCGCAAATAAACATCGTCTCACTGCTCCCCTATCCTGGCAACCGTACATATATGAGCTGTGCACAACTATCATGTGGGCTATTATTACGGTGATAATTTGTACGTTCACATGAGCAACAATAGCAATTTACTTAACGGAACCTCGCAAATAAACATCGTCTCACTGCTCCTCTATCCTGGCAACCGTACATGGATGAGCTGTGCACATCTATCATGTGGGATATTATTACGGTGATAATTTGTACGTTCACATGAGCAAAAATAGTAATTTACTGAATGGAGCCTCGCAAATAAACATCATCTCACTGCTCCTCTATCCTGGCAAGCGTACATGGATGAGCTGTGCACAACTATCATGTGGGCTATTATTACGGTGATAATTTGCACGTTCACATGAGCAAAAATAGTAATTTACTGAATGGAGCCTCGCAAATAAACATCATCTCACTGCTCCTCTATCCTGGCAAGCGTACATGGATGAGCTGTGCACAACTATCATGTGGGCTATTATTACGGTGATAATTTGTACGTTCACATGAGCAAAAATAGTAATTTACTGAATGGAGCCTCGCAAATAAACATCATCTCACTGCTCCTCTATCCTGGCAAGCGTACATGGATGAGCTGTGCACAACTATCATGTGGGCTATTACGGTGATAATTTGCACGTTCACATGAGCAAAAATAGTAATTTACTGAATGGAGCCTCGCAAATAAACACCATCTCACTGCTCTTCTATCCTGGCAACCGTACATGGATGAGCTGTGCACAGCTATCATGTGGGCTATTATTACGGTGATAATTTATACGTCACATGAGCAACAATAGTAATTTACTGAACGGGGACTAGCAAATAGACATCATCTCACTACTCCTCTATCCTGCCAAGCATACATGTATGAGCTGTGCACAACTATCATGTGGGCTATTATTATGGTGATAATTTATACGTCACATGAGCAACAATAGTAATTTACAGAACGGAGACTCGCAAATAAACATCATCTCACTGCTCCTCTATCCTGCCAACCATACATGGATGAGCTGTGCACATCTATCATGTGGGCAATTATTACGGTGATAATTTGTACGTTCACATGAGCAACAATAGTAATTTACTGAGCAGAGACGCGCAAATAAAAGACTCACTGCTCCTCTATTCTGGCAAGTGTACATGGATGAGCTGTGCACAGCTATCATGCGGGCTATTATTATGGTGATAGTCTGTACGTTCACATGAGCAACAATAGTAATTTACTGAACGGGGACTAGCAAACAAACCTCATCTCACTGCTCCTCTATCCTGCCAAGCGTACAATAAGGAGCTGTGCACATCTATCATGTGGGCTATTATTACGGTGATAATTTGTACATTCACATGAGCAACAATAGTAATTTACTAATTGGAGACTAGCAAATAAACATCATCTCACTGCTCTATCCTGGTAAGCGTACATAGAGGAGCTGTGCACATCTATCATGTGGGCTATTATTAAGGTGATAATTTGCATGTTCACATGAGCAACAATAGTAATTTACTGAATGGAGACTCGCAAATAAACACTATCTCACTGCTCCTCTATCCTGCCAACCATACATGGATGAGCTGTGCACATCTATCATGTGGACTATTATTACATTGATAATTTGTACGTTCACATGAGCAACAATAGCAATTTACTGAACGTCGACTAGCAAATAAACATTATCTCACTGCTCCTCTATCCTGGCAAGCGTACAATGAGGAGCTGGGTGCAGCTATCATGTGGGCAATTATTACGGTGATAATTTGTACGTTCACATGAGCAACAATAGTAACTTACTGAACGGAGCCTCGCAAATAAACATCATCTCACTGCTCCTCTATCCTGGCAAGCGTACATGAATGAGCTGTGCACAACTATCATGTGGGCTATTATTATGGTGATAATTTGTACGTTCACATGAGCAACAATAGTAATTTACTGAACGGAGACTCGCAAATAAACATCATCTCACTGCTCCTCTATCCTGCCAAGCGTACAATGAGGTGCTGTGCACATCTATCATGGGGACTATTATTACGGTAATAATTTGTACGTTCACATGAGCAACAATAGCAATTTACTGAACGGAGACTCGCAAATAAACACTATCTCACTGCTCCTCTATCCTGGCAAGCGTACAATGAGGAGCTGTGCACATCTATCATGGGGACTATTATTACGGTGATAATTTGTACGTTCACATGAGCAACAATAGTAATTTATTGAATGGAGACAGTTTTAAGGCAGGTTTACACTGTCGAACGGTTTGTCAAACGTGGTTAAACAGACAAGTGTTAGGGTTGTGGTGGCCCAGGTGGTAACATCCCTGTCTGGTGAACGTCAGACTGGGGTTCGAATCCCGCTCAAACTCGTTAGATTCTTTGGTCGCTGCAATATCACTATCCTTGTGAGCTAAGGATTGGGAGGAGGGGGTAGCCTATGACTCTATCTGCTGAGTCATCAACAGCCATTGCCAGGCCCTCCTTGGTCTTAGCTTGGGTGGAGAGGGGGTTTGGGTCCTGCCCGATAGGACAATGTTACTGTCCCTTGACAGCCGGGTTCGGTGAGCCGTTTGACCGTGTAAACTCCGCTTATAACACTCAATGACCGAAATAAATTAAATTACATGAAATTTAGAAATAGACTGAATTCCGTTAAATACGTCTTTCGACGATAATCATGATTTAACTGAACCCGGATGGGGAAAAAAATGCTTTTGTAAAACACCATCCTGGACTTATGCATAAATATTTGGACGCTCTTAAGTGGTTAAAAAGTTCAACTAGTGATTACGTCATACAAAAAAAAAAAAAAAACAAAGCTGTCAAAATTAAGTACAAGCAACGCAGTAAATAACAATCATTCTCTCAAAAGTAAACAATGCACTTGGAAGATTAAGTGGCGCTCATATTTCAGTTGATCGATGTGGGAAGTTATTGGGCTTCAGGCCCCATTAGTCATTGAGGAAAATGTGAAAGTAGCCAGCACTCGGCCATTTCTT
>NC_090727.1:33067951-33090451 GCF_036898095.1 Palaemon carinicauda
CTCTACGCTATATAGAAGAGATGGTTTGATACCTTTATTTACTTTGTGAAAATATAAAGATAATTTCAAAATTATTAACTCCCTTATTTCTTGAAGAAATTTGTGACCCATGAAGTTATGAACGCCGCTCGCAACAGTGCTCTGGGGCCTGTTGGGAGGGCTTAAATGCACTCTTTCCCTCCATCCAGCCCGAATTATTATTACTATTATTATTATCATTATTATTATAAACTAAGCTACAATCTTAGTCGGAAAAACTGGATACTATAAGCAGAAGGGCTCCAACAGGGAAAAATAGCCCAGTGAGGAAATGAAATAAGGAAATACATTATATGAAAAAGGAATGAACTATTACAATAAAATATTCTATGAACAGTAATAACGTTAAAGTAATTCTTTCATATAAGAGCTATAAAAACTTTGAAATAAAAGCAAGAGGAAGAGAGATAAGATAGAATAGTGTGCCCGATTGTGCCCCCAAGCAAGAGAGCTCTAACCCAAGACAGTGGAAGACCATGATACAGAGGATATGGCAATACCCAAGACTAGAGAACAATGTTTTGATTTTGGAGTGTCCCTCTCCTAGAAGAGGTACTTACCATAGCTAAAGAGTCTCTTCTACCCTTACCAAGAGGGAAGTAGACACTGAACAATTACAATGCAGTAGTTAACCCCTTGAGCGAAGATGAATTGTATGGTAATCACAGTGTTGTCCGGTGTATGAGGACAGAGAAAAATTAAGAAAAAATAGGCCAGGCTATTCGATGTATATGCAGGCAAAGCAAAAATGAGCCGTAACCTGTTCAACATAAAAGCATTTGCTGCAAGTTAGAACTTTTGAAATCTACCAACAGCGGCTGATGGGTAACAACAACCCTAGTTGGAAAAGCAGGATGCTATAAGGCTAGGGGCTCCAACAGGGAAAATAGCCCAGTGAGGAAAGGAAACAAGGAAAAAATATTTTTTAAGAACAGTAACTACATTGAAATGAATAAGGCTTGAAACCCACAAGTTTTCCCTTGTGGCATCACAGCCTTAATATAACAAGAATAGGCCAGACTACTCGGTGTATGCGTAGGCAAAGCAAAAATGAGCCGTAACCTGTTCAACATAAAAGCATTTTCTACAAGTTTGAACTTTTGAAATCTACCAACAGCGACTGATGGGTAACAATAAGGCTTGAAACCCACACCTCTTCCCTTGTGGCATCACAGCCTTATAATAACAAGAATAGGTCAGACTACTAAGTGTATATGCAGGCAAAGCAAAAATGAGCCGTAACCTGTTGAACATAAAAGCATTTGCTGCAAGTTTGAACTTTTGAAATCTACCAACAGCGGCTAATGGGTAACAGTAAGGCCTGAAACCCACACCTCTTCCCTTGTGGCATCACAGCCTTATAATAACAAGAATAGGTCAGACTACTCGGTGTATGCGTAGGCAAAGCAAAAATGAGCCGTAACCTGTTCAACATAAAAGCATTTTCTACAAGTTTGAACTTTTGAAATCTACCAACAGCGACTGATGGGTAACAATAAGGCTTGAAACCCACAACTTTTCCCTTGTGGCATCACAGCCTTAATATAACAAGAATAGGTCACACTATTCGGTGTATGCATAGGCAAAGGAAAAAAGAGCCGTAACCTGTTCAACATAAAAGCATTTGCTGCAAGTTAGAACTTTTGAAATCTACCAACAGCAACTGATGGGTAACAATAAGGCTTGAAACCCACAACTTTTCCCTTGTGGCATCACAGCCTTATTATAACAAGAATAGGCCAGACTATTCGGTGTATGCGTAGGCAATGGAAAAATGAGCCGTAACCTGTTCAACATAAAGGCATTTTCTACAAGTCTGAACTTTTGAAATCTATCAACAGCAACTGATGGGTAACAATAAGGCTTGAAACCCACACCTCTTCCCTTGTGGCATCACAGCCTTAATATAACAAGAATAGGCCAGACTACTCGGTGTATGCGTAGGCAAAGCAAAAATGAGCCGTAACCTGTTCAACATAAAAGCATTTGCCGCAAGTTAGAACTTTTGAAATCTACCAACAGCAACTGATGGGTAACAACAAGGCTTGAAACCCACAACTTTTCCCTTGTGGCATCACAGCCTTATTATAACAAGAATAGGTCAGACTATTCAGTGTATGCATAGGCAAAGGAAAAATGAGCCGTAACCTGTTCAACATAAAAGCATTTTCACCAAGTTTGAACTTTTGAAATCTACCAACAGCGGCTGATGGGTAACAATAAGGCTTGAAACCCACAACTTTTCCCTTGTGGCATCACAGCCTTAATATAACAAGAATAGGCCAGACTATTCGGTGTATATGCAGGCAAAGCAAAAATGAGCCGTAACCTGTTGAACATAAAAGCATTTTCTACAAGTTTGAACTTTCAAAATCTTGAAACAGCAACTGATGGGTAACAATAATGACTGAAACCCACAACTTTTCCTTTGTGGCCTCACAGCCTTATTATAACAAGAATAGGTCAGACTATTCGGTGTATGCGTAGGCAAAGGAAAAATGAGCCGTAACCTGTTCAACATAAAAGCATTTGCTGCAAGTTTGAACTTTTGAAATCTACCAACAGCAACTGATGGGTAACAACGAGGCTTGAAACCCACAACTTTTCCCTTGTGGCATCACAGCCTTAATATAACAAGAATAGGCCAGACTACCCGGTGTATGCGTAGGCAAAGCAAAAATGAGCCGTAACCTGTTCAACATAAAAGCATTTGCTGCAAGTTTGAACTTTTGAAATCCACCAACAACGGCTGATGGGTAACAATAATGACTGAAACCCACAACTTTTCCCTTGTGGCATCACAGCCTTAATATAACAAGAATAGGCCAGACTACTCGGTGTATGCGTAGGCAAAGCAAAAATGAGCCGTAACCTGTTCAACATAAAAGCATTTGCTGCAAGTTTGAACTTTTGAAATCCACCAACAACGGCTGATGGGTAACAATAATGACTGAAACCCACAACTTTTCCCTTGTGGCATCACAGCCTTAATATAACAAGAATAGGCCAGACTACTCGGTGTATGCGTAGGCAAAGCAAAAATGAGCCGTAACATGTTGAACATAAAAGCATTTTCAACAAGTTTGAACTTTTGAAATCTACCAACAGCAACTGATGGGTAACAATAAGGCATGAAACCCACACCTCTTCCCTTGTGGCATCACAGCCTTAATATAACAAGAATAGCCCAGACTACTCGGTGTATGCGTAGGCAAAGCAAAAATGAGCCGTAACCTGTTCAACATAAAAGCATTTTCTACAAGTTTGAACTTTTGAAATCTTCAAACAGCAACGGATGGGTAACAATAAGGCCCAAAACCCACAACTTTTCCCCTCTGGCCTTATTATAACAAGAGAGCCATTCAGTCCTCGATTCCCTTCATACAATGATCACAGATGAGTGTGTCGGTGGCAAGATAATCCATATTATAGCGGATAATTGCCTCTTGTCAGTGGCGGATTTGCAATGCACTCGTCAACAGCTGATTTGCAATTATTGCACTAAAGTGAAATTGGATTCGCGTGTGATAAATTAATTTTGGATTTTATAGCGAGTGATTTTTTTTATCGATTTAGTTTTCCATTTTAGTTTTTTCTTTTAAACAAGCGATATATCCAGTATTTTCTAAATCTTTTCTTCCCGTTGAAAGTTTTACGTTATTTTCTTTTCAACACCTCATGATAAAACCGTCTCAAAATTCTCTGATATATCCTTTCATCTTGGTCATCGTTTAACTGCTGATGTGCGTCCCCAGGTTCATAACCTCTGTAATCCTTATTATATTTTTTTTCTTTTAAGGTTCACTCACCATCTATATTTCAATTACATAAGAGAGTATAGTATGCATGTTATGTATGAATTAGAAAGAAGAATAAAGTTTTGTTTATATTCAATATTATTAATTATTCTTCCTAACTCTCGTTTTTTATAATGATTTCATTTACGAAATTTTCATTTATTCTATCTCATGTTTTCTTACAGAACATCCTACTGTGATTATTATTACTCACTAATGTTTTATATAAGGCTTCTTTTATCATTCAGTATACATCATTACCTCCGCCAACGAAGTTGGGAGTAGGTTATGTTTTCACATCTATTTGTCTGTTTGTCATTTTGTCCGTTTGTTTGTTTGTGAACAACTTTTTGATCACAGTTTTACTCATAGATTAGTGAAACTTTCATGGATCAATTCTTATGTTAAGACGTAGAATTGATTCAATTTTGAAAGCCCTAGGTCAAAGGTCAAGGTCAACGTTGAGCAAAAGGTCGACCGAATTAACCATAACCTTAAACCCAAGACTTTAAATATGTCTATGGTCTAAATTGATTCTGGGAAATGCAAGCTGGGTTCGAGAAATAAGCTGCCGTGGTGGAGGTCTGCATTCTCAGTGTTTTTTTTTATTTTCTTACTAAAAGTATTTTTCATTTTTCGAGGCATTCCTTAATTAAATCATTTACAGCAATATTTTATGCATATTTTCTTAACGAAAATGATAAATTTTGGCAGCTTTTTGATATAAAAAATAATTATCTTTATGATAATTTTCCTCTATCTTTATTATTTCCCATTATCTTTTATCTTTCTCTCCCATTACCTTCTACCCACGTAGGTAGACACCGTCTTATTCATATGCGAGTCTTATAATACAGGGAGAAAACTCTTTTAAATGAAAATATCATCTTATTAGTTATTTTCACGAATTCTTAAAATAAACGAGAGAGAGAGAGAGAGAGAGAGAGAGAGAGAGAGAGAGAGAGAGAGAGAGAGAGAGAGAGATCCGAATGGTGTTGTATCTTTTCAGTTTGTATTTGATACCTTTGGAGAGAGAGAGAGAGAGAGAGAGAGAGAGAGAGAGAGAGAGAGAGAGAGAGAGATCCGAATGGTGTTGTATCTTTTCAGTTTGTATTTGATACCTTTGGAGAGAGAGAGAGAGAGAGAGAGAGAGAGAGAGAGAGAGAGAGAGAGAGAGAGAGAGAGAGAGATCCGAATGGTGTTGTATCTTTTCAGTTTGTATTTGATACCTTTGGAGAGAGAGAGAGAGAGAGAGAGAGAGAGAGAGAGAGAGAGAGAGAGAGAGAGAGAGAGAGAGAGAGAGTATATGAATTTTAGTTCAGAGAAGTACAAATATCTGGTGGATTTATTCGAATGTTATATATATATATATATATATATATATATATATATATATATATATATATATATATATGCGTGTGTATATACGTAAATTAGACATCTAGCTTGACCGTGACCTTGACCTTTGACCTTGACCTTCCAAAATCTATTCATTTCCAGCTTTTTCCATAAAAGTTAATCCCTGCAAGTTTCATTACTCTAAGATTAAAATTGTGACCAGGAAGCTGTTCACAAACACAGACACAAACAAACACACACAAGCACACAAACAGGGGTTAAAACATAAACCTCCTTCCAACTTCGTTGGCCGAGATATAAGATTTATATTATGTTACATGAAGCTTTATGAATGATTTTATTTTTTTGGTTTATTCAATATTCGAATTTGACTCGTAATGCCTGATTGACGCGATGGGTTACGATACCTGTCAATCATTTTCAATCGTAGCCTACTTATTATTATTATTATTATTATTATTATTATTATTACCCCATTGGAAAAGCAAGATGCTACAAGCCCAGGGGCTCCAACAAGGAAAATAGCTCAGTGAGGAAAGGAAACAAGGAAAAATAAAATATTCTAAGAAGAGCAACAATATTAAAATAAATATCTCCTAAATAAACTATAAAAACTTTAACAAAACAAGAGGAAGAGAATTAAGATATAAGATAGAACAGTGTGCCCGAGTGTACCCTCAAGCAAGAGAACTCCAACCCAAGACAGTGGAAGACCACGGTACAGAGGCTATGGCACTACCCAAGATTAAAGAACATGTCTACTTCCAATCTGTATTCTTCAATTAAACTTGTTACTCTGCATGTTAAATTACACGGTTATTTTCAAGTAATATATCTACATCTAGCGTACGCAACCCGTCAGAAATGACGGCGAAATATTTAGATAGATAAACGCGCACCTATGCACAGATTCAACCTTTCCCACCCCCTCCCCCTTTCCTAATTTTAAAACCTCTCTCACCCTCATCAGGATATGACTAATCCCTTTCCCCCTACCTGATAGACGGGAAGAGACCAGTAATTATATGTCTTGCCACTGAGCGTGACCGAAAGGATATATATATATATATATATATATATATATATATATATATATATATATATATATACATATATATATATATATATATATATATATATATATATATATATATATATATCTATATATATATGTATATATATCTATACATACATATATATATATATATATATACATATGTATGTATATATATATATACCATTTATATATATATATATATATATATATATATATATATATTTATATATATAAATATATATATTTATATATATAAATATATATACTGTATATATATATATATATATATATATATATATATATATGTATATATATATCTATATATATACATATATATACATATATATATTATATATATATATATATATATATATATATATACAGTATATATATATATATATATATATATATATATATATATATATACACATACATATGATAAATTTTGCCCTTTTAGACGTGTCTGTAATATTCAATTAATCCATTTATACCTTAATGTCTGGATTCTCTCTTATACCTCGGGATCAGAGACCCAAGGGGGGACCACTTAAAGACAATAGCTTCTGGCAGACCGGGGAATCGAACTCTGGCCCAGGAAGACAGGTATGACAGTGACATAGCATTTAGTCACGACACTTGCTCTTCATTACATAGTTGATTTTTTTTTTTTTTTTTTAGGGTTTAATATGTCAATTATGGAGTGACAATACAGAGGTCTAATGTATATTTCTAATTATTGATAGATGAAGAATCTTATTATGGTAATAGTCACTGATTAACTACTATTATTATTATTATTATTATTATTATTATTATTATTATTACTAGCTAAGCTACAACCCTAATTAAAAAAGCAAGATGCTATGAACCCAAGGGCTCCAACAGGGAAAAATAGCTCAGTGAGGAAAGGAAATAAGGAAATAAACAAAAGCTATAAGAAGTAATGAACAAATAAAAGAAAATATTTTAAAAACATTAACAACATTAAACCAGATTTTCATATATAAACTATAAAAAGACTTACGTAAGCCTGTTCAACATAAAAATATTTGCTGTAAGTTTGAACTTTTGAAGTTTTACCGATTCAACTACCCGATTAGGAAGATCATTCCACAGCTTGGTCACAGCTAGAATAAAACTTCTAGAGTACTATGTAGTATTGAGCCTCATGATGAAGAAGGCCTGACTATTAGAATTAACTGCATACCCAGTATTACGAACAGGATGGAACTGTCCAGGAAGATCTGAATGTAAAGGATGGTCAGAATTATAAAAAATCTTATGCAACATGCACAATGAACTAATTGAACGACGGTACCAGAGATTAATACCTAGATCAGGAACAAGAAATTTAATAGACCGTAAGTTCCTGTCCAACAAATTAAGATGAGAATCAACAGGAGAACAATATTCGAAACAAGGTAGAATGAAAGAATTAAAACACTTCAAATTTATATAAAAAAAATATATATTTCCCCTTTCCGCAGTGGCTTCAAAATAAGTGGAATTCTAAACCTGTTGACTGTTCCCCACCTTTGCAAAATCCTTTCATAATTGCTGTCATTCATCTGGATTTCATGAAAACTGTCACCCGATTATTATAGTGTATTTTGCAGTCCAGTACTTCAAAGCGGAAACAAAGAAGATTTTTATATTTTAGAATTTAGAAAGAGAAGTAAAATGGAATATACATTTTCATACACTTAGATATGCATTTATTATTATTATTATTATTATTATTATTATTATTATTATTATTATTATTATTAGCTAAGTTACAACCCTAGTTGGAAAAGCAGGATGCCATTAGCTCGAGGATCCCAACAGGAGAAATAGCCCAGTGAGGAAAGGAAATAAGGAAATAAATGAACTACATGAGAAGTAATGAACTGTACGTCGTATGCAAGTCAGAACTATGTTCTATCTTTCTCAAAGTAGGTATTTTGAATTGCAATATTTATCTTTTCTTTATTGTAATATTTCCTACAGACGAAATGGCTTCGATAGTACTTGAGAAATCGGTAAAAATTAACTTAGCTTCTCCCAAGGAGTGTGGAAGAACTATTTCATCCATCTTTAAAGGCCGCTCATGAATGGCAGAGGCAAGGGACAGTGACATTGGCCTATCAAGCAGGACAATGCCCTAGGGAGCGCCCGAGTCACAGCTAGGACCAATGAGGGCCAGGCAATGGCTGCTGATGACTCAGCAGATAATCCTATAGGCTCCCCCTAACACCCCATCCTTAGCTCACAAGGATGGTGAGGTTGGAGCAACCAAATAAACTAACGAGTTTGATTGGGACACGAACCCCAGTCTGGCGTTCATCAGTCAGGGACGTTACTACATCGGCCACCACAACCCTATTATATATGGTATTAACTAGTGTCTTTTCTACCTTTCTACGAGAATAATTACAGATGGTTTCAAATTATTGGAACCAAGATATGTCTACTGTTAGGCTCTGGAACCTTTAAATATGCGGCCCCGGGACTATAAAATAAGCTCCCACTAGACATTCGAAAGACTGAAAATATTAAGGCTTTTAGGAGGAATCTGAAGACCTTTTTGATCTCAAAGCACTTCGATAGTGTGGATTCAACAATAAACGAGCAATATGCGATGTAAAATGTTAAACGCTTTGGAACGAACTTGATGAAATGACTGTGGAAATCCTGTAGAGAGTAGGGTTCCCCTGCTGTATGGGACCAGAAAAGCATGTAGAGGTCCTGTAGAGAGTAGGGTTCCCCTGCTGTATGGGACCAGAAAAGCATGTGGAAATCCTGTAGAGAGTAGGGTTCCCCTGCTGTATGGGACCAGAAAAGCATGTGGAGGTCCTGTAGAGGGTAGGGTTCCCCTGCTGTATGGGACCAGAAAAGCATGTGGAGGTCCTGTAGAGAGTAGGGTTCCCCTGCTGTATGGGACCAGAAAAGCATGTGGAGGTCCTGTAGAGAGTAGGGTTCCCCTGCTGTATGGGACCAGAAAAGCATGTGGAGGTCCTGTAGAGAGTAGGGTTCCCCTGCTGTATGGGACCAGAAAAGCATGTGGAGGTCCTGTAGAGAGTAGGGCTCCCCTGCTGTATGGGACCAGAAAAGCATGTGGAGGTCCTGTAGAGAGTAGGGCTCCCAGGCTGTATGGGACCAGAAAAGCAAGTGGAGGTCCTGTAGAGAGTAGGGCTCCCAGGCTGTATAGGACCAGAAAAACAGCTAATAAAGTACATGGAGGAAGGTATGTGAGGAAGGTATAAAAACCACAGGTAAAGATAAGAGGTTTAACCCCATACATGCACATAGGCAGGTCAATACTTAGCTGTGGAGAGCTGGGGCCGTTGGTTTAAATATTTGATGACCAATTGCCGTAGAAGCAAGGACAGTTTTTTACAGCTGTACTTACATCGCTGCCTTTGCAATAAAGTAAGCCCTTGGGCTTAGAGCATCCAGCTTTTACAGCTAGCGTTGTAGCTTAGCTAACAATAATATTAATAACAATAACAACAACAACAACAACAAAAACAACAACAATAATAATAACAATAATAATAATAATAATAATAATAATAAAAACAAACTAGTGTTGTAGCTTAGCTGATAATAATAATAATAATAATAATAATAATAATAATAACAACACCATAATAATAATAATAATAATAATAATAACACCATAACAATAATAATAATAACAACAACAACAACAACAACACACTGGTCGGAAACACATATTTGTGTATTATTTGAGTAAATTCACATTTGTTCATCCATACAATACAGTTTGTTTTCCAGCTTATGGTTTTCTTTGATGCCAATGACAATGCTTGGAGTAATACGGGGATTTTAATTCATCCAACTTTGAATTGGGTTTTTACAACCATTGAAAGATGACCCGGGCGATGGGCTATTTTTTTACTTGTCTCGCGTATATTGGAAATCGTTTGATCTCAATCATCCTTTGCGTACGCAAAAAAAAAAAAAAAAAAAAAAAAGCTAGCAAGCAAGTTGGCAAATGAATCACACCTGGTAATGTCAGAGATGGATATACGCTTGATTTTAACTCACTTACGCTTTGCGTATTTACGTACACGCAATTACAGGGCATTTAAAGGTTTAAAGGCCGCTCATGAATGGCAGAGGCAAGGGACTGTGACATTGCCCTATTGAGAAGGATAATGTCCTAGAGACTGACCATATATGATATGATCAGCGCCAAAGCCTCCTCTCCACCCAAGCTAGGACCAGGGAGGGCCAGGCAATGGCTGCTGATGACTCAGCAGATAGACCTATAGGCTACCCCCAAACACTCAATCCTTAGCTGGTAAGGTTGCAGACACTAAAGGCACTAACGACTCTGAGCGGGACTCGAACCCCCTACTGGCACACACCAGGCAGAGACGTTACCAATCAGGCGTTCTACATACATACATATATATATATATATATATATATATATATATATATATACATACATACATACATTATATATATACATGCATAGCCCACTCAAGCTTGGTAGTATCTTTAATTTCTCCTACCTCGCCATCCTAGTGATCTAAGGATGGATGGTTTTGGGGAGGCTGCCAGTCTAGAAGAGTTGGAAGACCCAGGCCTACATGGCTGAGGACTATGAAGCGCATCAGAAACCTGAAGCCTTACTAAAACCTTAGCAAATAAGCTAGTTATAACTCAGAGAGTTGAAAGAGTGAAATCTTATCAGTGAGCTCCATGTTCCAGAAGTTGATCCAAATTCATCTTAACCATTAACCCTTTTGCCCCCAGGCTATTTGGAAATTTCCAACCCTTAACCCCCAGGGGGTAATTTTTTTCCCAGCACATTTTGCAGTATATTTTCTTTAAATTGCTCTAATAGCTTTAATTTGCTCTAATAGCCTTAATTTTTGTCATAGAGAGGTCAGGTTGGTCTCATTCTCTTGGAAAATGCCTGCATTTTCTCAAAAAATTATCAAAAATATGAAAAAAAAAAATTCTTATAGCTTTTTTGGCAAGGAAGTACCGGTACGTCCATGGGGGTAAAGGGATGGCTTTTGTGAAACGTACCAGTACGTCCTTTGCGGGTAAAAGGGTTAAATGTTTCTAGCATTCTATTAAGTCCTATTTTCTTAATAAGAATTTGGGACAAGAACTCATTTGTGTAGGTTGAAATCTCCGGGATAATTATCATCATCTCCACTTTGTTTTTTATTCCTTATTTTGAAACTCTTCGAGGATTAACATGAGAATATTTTGCAATCGCAATTGATAAATCTCTCTGTAATGAGGCAGCATCTAAGAGAGATTATACAGTGAACAAGTTGGTTTTTATTTCCTTGGAAATGCAACGATTTTTCTTAAATTTTCTAGTTTCAATATGACACACGCATACACACAGACATATATATGCATATATCTATCTATCTATCTATCCATGTATATATATAGATATATATATATATTAATATATATACATATATATATATATATATATATATATATATATATATATATATATATACAATATAATATATATATACAGTATAATATATGTATACAGTATATATATATATATATATATATATATATATATATATATATATATATATATATATATATATATATATGTATATAACTACTACTAATGCACCCGGTTCTATTCCACTGCAATGCAAAGGCCTCAGACATATCGATTTATGTCTGGGATTTGACCAGTTTTCATCACCCAACTGGCCAATGCAGATAAGTGATGGTGGGGTATTTTCGTCAGCTAGCTCACAGCAAACCAACCTAGTATGGGTTGCCCCGACTAGTACAGCCTTTTTGATCGTGGCGATACGCACAACCCTTTCACCATGTTAAGGAACCCCCACTCCGAAAGGGCCCACTGAGTATATATACATAATCCTTGATTTGTTAACCACCCAAGTTGCAAGAGGCACATTGCGTAATACCAACTTAAGAATCGGACGTTATCAAATGACATTCATCAGAAAGAGGACATGAATAATACGGGAACGTAGAACTCGACCCAACGGGGATCAATACCTTGAGCCCCATTCCATTTGAAATATAAAAGACCCTTAAATTATGGAGGTGTTGACTTTGACACCTTATTCTCAACGGTTCGGGATCAAGTTTTGATATTCATTGATTCATCAACGTTACTATATCTCACTGTTATACCAAATACGTTTCGCAGGTTTATGAAATATGGAGGAGCTTTTTGAATATGAAGGAAGAGGCCTTTGCCTTCGTATCGATTCGACGAGTCTTGAATTATTTCTTAGCTTTTAAGGTCACGTCCGCATAGATTTAAATTTAGAGAGAGGTCGTTAATGCCGATATAAGGTGTTCGGTAACAGTGTGTGTTTGATTGCAAGATTTATATAAAGGGATTACTGAAGTCAATTTAAAGGTTTAAAGGCCGCTCGTGAATGGCTGAGGCGAGGGACAGTGACAATATCCTAGTAAGACAATGCTCTAGAAAGTGACGATATATACATATGATCAGCGTCCAAGGGACAGTGACAATACCCTAACTAGCAGGGCAATGCCCTAGAATGCATATATATATATATATATATATATATATATATATATATATATATATATATATATATATATATATATAGATATATATATGATCAGCGCCCAAGCCTTTCCACAACCCTAGGTGGAAAAGCAAGATGCTATAAGCCCAAGGGCTCCAACAGGGAAAAATAGCCAAGTGAGGAATGGAAATAAGGAAATAAATAAATGATCAGAACAAATTAACAATAAATCATTCTAAAAACAGTAAAAGCGTCAAAACAATATTGTAAAACAGGAGATTATTCGTAAGCAACAAATCTTTTTACTTTTCAATAATATTATTTGATCTTGTGAAGCACTCATTAAAGATTCCTTAATTTTTCATTTATTTCATCAATTTACGTTCATCATTCTCTTATACATCCAACAGATGTTCTCTTTTCCATTAATTTATACGACATTTACCTGTCTCTGCCTCTCCCCCTTTCCTCATCAAACCAGACTCCCCTTTAAGAATTTATGATCACCGAATGACAACACAGTTTGAGATGGACATTTTTGGGGTTCAATAATGAAGTAGAGCCAGCCTTTGGCCGCCATCTTTGTACTCCTCTTGGTCGTGTTTACAAAATGTTAAACAAGAAGAGTTTCTTTATAAATATTTTCTTTTAATTTATTTTAAAAGGGGGATGATTGGTGTGATATTTTCAGGGATATAAAGCAGCAGCATCATCATCATCATCCTCATAATAATAATAATAATAATAATAATAATAATAATAATAATAATAATAATTTTGTATTCTTTTTTACTAAGCTACAACCCTAGTGAGAAAAGCAGGGTGCTATAAGCCCAAGGGCTCCAACAAGGGAAATACAGCATTATTATTATTATTATTATTATTATTATTATTATTATTATTATTATTATTATTATCATTATTATTACTATTATTATTATTATTATTATTATTATTATTATTATCAGTTAGGCTACAACCTTAGTGAGAAAAGAAGGATGCTATAAGCCCAGGGGCTACAGCAGGGAAAAATAGCCCAATGAGGAGAGCAAATAAGGAAATAAATAAACTATAAGAGAAGTAACGAACAATAATAATAAAACAATTGAATAACCAAATTAAAATAAGAGCTTTCATATATAAACTATAAAAAGAAACTTATGTCATCATTATTAAGTTACGTTTTCGATAAAGGAAATAGATTAAGAAAATGACCTTTATAAACTTATTAAGTTCCTTCATATCTATCTAAATAAACTTGCTTTAAAATGCCACATTGATCATTAAGATAAAATTGTAATTTTTTCTATTATTGTCATAAAAGGATTTACTTCATTTGTATATAAGTTCAAAAATACATATGCATACATACCCATTTATGCTTGAAAATATTCTTTGCACACATACGTATACAGTACATTCGTACATATATATATATATATATATATATATATATGTATATATATATATATATATATATATATATTATATATATGTATATATATATATATATATATATATATATACACATGCAAGGCATATCAATACATTAATACACATATAGGGACACAAATACTCATATATACATATATGCTATATGCCTGCATACATACAAATATTTACTCAAGTACTGTATATGCATACATATGTATAATAGATGATATTCTGGCAAGTAAATAAGAAATGTACGTGGGAAGGAGATATTTTATTATTATTATTATTATTATTATTATTATTATTATTATTATTATTATTACTAGCCAAGCTACAACCCTAGTTGGAAAAGCAAGATGCTATAAGCCCAAGGGCTCCAATAGGGAAAAATAGCCCAGTAAGGAAAGAAAATAAGGAAATAAATAAATGATGAAAATAAATTAACAATATATCATTCTAAAAACAGTAACAACGTCAAAACAGATATGTCCTATATAAACTATTAACAACGTCAAAAACAGATATGTCATATATAAACAATGAAAAGACTCATGTCAGCCTGGTCAGGACAAATAATAGATGGACATAAAGAATAACATAATGGGTCCGTAGAGACTACAGCAGAAGCAGGGAAAGGGTGGGAAGACGATGGATTGACGAGCTAAGAAAATAAGCGGGCCATAAGAAAGGCCATAAACACAGACAAGTGGAAGGACATGTCAAACTTTTTGTCATTCAGTGGATTAGCAACTGATGATGATGATGATGATGATGATGATGATAATGATGATGATGAAGTACTTTTTGTATCTGGTTTTGGTCTGGAAAATACGGCCTCGTATTTTCAGAAACCAAAAGCTGTAAATATATTGGAAAATCTCCAAATGTCAAGACAGACTGGAAAACTACTGGAAGAGGTTTACTTCTTCATTATTCATTACATTGTACATCGTCTTCGTCTTGTTTAACATTCACGGCACCAATTCCTACATTTCATTCTGGAATTGGACCAATGACTTTTTCTGCTTAAAATTATTCTTAAATTTTCATTTTCTCTTCTCATTTCATCTCTTGATCTTAGCCTTCCTGATTACAGTAGAGAGAGAGAGAGAGAGAGAGAGAGAGAGAGAGAGAGAGAGAGAGAGAGAGAGAGAGAGATTAAAAAGGAAGCAGGTGAAGAAAGAGAAGACAGTGGATGGACTAACTAAGAAAGGTTGCGGGCGTGGACTGGCACAGAAAAACCTTAAACAGGCGCAAGTGGATGGACATGTCTGAGGCCTTTGTTCTGCAGTGGACTAGTAACGGCTGATGATATATATATATATATATATATATATATATATATATATATATATATATATATATATATATATATATATACATGCCATTTCTGAGTGAGGATAAGTTAACGAAGTGAAAGAGCTGTACTAGTCAGGGTCACCCATACTAGTTTGGTATGCTGTGACAGATCAGGCAAAAATCTCCTCAGATATCTGAGGACTTTGTCCTGCAGTGGACTAGAAACAGCTGCATTTGTTATGGTTGCGACGTATATTTTCTTTAAAAAATTGGTTTTCGAAAGCTGAAATAACTTTATTAGATACAACTGAAAGCGTTTTAAACGTAATACATGGTTTCTGAACAAAGATCTGACAGTAATTTTAGTCTTCTTGAAGCGTTTTAAAAGTTACCCCCAAAGGACGTACTGGTACGTTTCACAAAACTCATCCCTTTACCCCCATGGACGTACCGGTACGTCCATGCAAAAAAACTGTTTTTTCCTTTTTTTTTTGCATATTTTTGATAACTTTATGAGAAACTTCAGGCATTTTCCAAAATAATGAGACCAACTTGACCTCTCTATGACGATAATTAAGGCTGTTAGCGTAATTTAGAAAAAATATATATTGCAAAATGTGCTTGAAAAAAAAAACGCCCGGTACGTCCATGCAAAAAAACTGTTTTTCCCTTTTTTTTTTTTTTTTAATATTTTTGATAACTTTAAGAGAAACTTCAGGCATTTTCCAAAATAATGAGACCAACCTGACCTCTCTATGACGAAAATTAAGGCTGTTAGCGCAATTCAAAAAATATATATATATTGCAAAATGTGCTTGAAAAAAACGCCTGGGGGTTAAGGGTTGGAAAGTTCCAAATAGCGTTGGGGGTAAAAGGGCTGTCTGTCTAAATATCTGGCAGTAAATATACTATCTAACAAAAAATGCAAAAGTATCCCAGATTTCTTTGATATTCTAACAAACGCTGAAATACAGTGAAGAACATGATACACATTGGTATAGCTCTCATTCTAAAAGTCAATAGAAAAGAAATCTCTGTATTTTTCTCCCAAGTTTTTTCCTCATATTCCAAATACATATTCCCTTCGCTTATTTTGGAATAGCTTTTTAACGAGGTAAAAGATACGTGGCAATTTTTATCTATTCAAAAAGGAATGGAGAACTTCATCATCAAGAGACTTGAAAAAGCTCGCAATAGTTTTCAATCATTCGAAATGGAAAAGTCAAAAGTCGGCTTAAAAAAAAAAAAAAAAAAAAAAAAAAAAACCCACTCCCATTAACATCCCTGTGTCGTGATCGCCAAACTGGGGTTCAAGTCCCGCTTAAACACGTTAGTTCTTTTAGTGTCTGCAACCTCACCATCATTGTGAGCTTAGGATGTGGGGTTTTAGGGGAGCCTATAGGTCTATCTACTGGGTCATCAGCAGCCATTGCCTGGCCTTCCCTGCTCTTAGCTTGGGTGGAGAAGGGACTCAGGTGCTAATCATATGTATATATGGTCAGTCTCTAGTGCAATGTCCTGCTTGCTAGAGTAATGTCACTGTCCCTTGCCTCTGCCATTCATGAGCGGCCTTTAAACCTTTAAACGCAAGAAACGGTAATTACGATTATAATTAAAGGAAGACTATGGTACCAAGAAGAAATAAATCGTATATGAATTAATATTTATTAAGGAAATTATCATACATCTTCCATCAGTAATTAGATATTTGTCGATAATTCTCAGCTTGAATATCGTTTTCCTGTTTTCCATAAAATATCTGTTTAAATCAAGATAGATAAATGGATATGACAGAGAGAGAGAGAGAGAGAGAGAGAGAGAGAGAGAGAGAGAGAGAGAGAGAGAGAGAGGCCAATAGAAAACGATAATTGACGCAATAATGAATTTACATAGGATAAGAAAATAATGATAGATAAACACGAGAGAGAGAGAGAGAGAGAGAGAGAGAGAGAGAGAGAGAGAGAGAGAGAGAGAGAGAGAGAGCTGTGAACTGGTTCGATCCTCCTAGATTTAGGAATATACCTCGTCGAAGTTTGAGAGAGAGAGAGAGAGAGAGAGAGAGAGAGAGAGAGAGAGAGAGAGAGAAGACGAGGTGCTTTGAAAATAGGCGATGGTTGTCGCAACGAGAGAGAGAGAGAGAGAGAGAGAGAGAGAGAGAGAGAGAGAGAGAGACCACAACAACAATGCCATCCTTTCTCACTGCTTCCCTCTCCAAGGTAGTTGTTTGCACATTGAATCTGGTACACAATTATTGGTAAACCATAACATATCCAAATTCAATTATCAGGGAACTCCTTCTTGGTCCCATCTAATTATATTATGCATCTATTGATGGCCGCTCGGGGGATCGCTTTTTCTCTCCTTACACATTTATTAAAAGTTTTTTTTGTCTCTTATTCTTAGACCCCAGGAAGAGGTTCAATAAGCATTCTCTCCTTTTTTAATAAACAGTGTTCTATTATATACATTTTTGCTGCCCCCCGGGATGGTATAATACAGTAGCTTATTTTTTTTATTGTATTATTGCATCATTTTCTAGTATTGCTTATTCCCATTTTGCTATTGATTGCATTTAACTTGGGAGGTAAGGCTACAGGTTTCTTCATTCTATTTCATCGTATGATTTCAGTTTATACCTGTAGGGGTATATGCACATTACCGAGTGATTAAACCTTGAAGTTCAATGCCACTCTTCATCTCAATACTGCAAATGACCGTATGATTTTTTTATCATTCTCATTACATATTGTACAGTTAAAAGAGCTTGTGACGGGCCGAGAGAAAGTTGTGACTCAAAGGCAGGAAGCAATCAACGAGTAACTTTATTAAAGAACACTCTCCTTAATATACAAAACCTCAAGGCAACAGGAATTTTCCTGTTCGAGAAACAGACAATGTTACAGAGGAAAAACGCAGACATGTTTATTCTGGTTCTTTTTAGTGCGAGGGAAGAGCGCAGATACAAGCATAATATATACAAAATAATTTATGTACGATCGTGTGACACACGGTTGGTACAAGCTTTGATTAAATAGTCTATATTGCTATCTTTTTACCTCGGGTGGTAAGTTCGCCGCATCTTAAAATAGGTTATAGTTTTTCACATTTCATTTCAGTTTCCCTGTATGGGCACATACAGCATTACCCAGTAACTGAACCTTGAATATCAATGCTACTCTTCATCGCAATGCAAGAGCGTCTTAATATATCATATCATCGGAAGTAATCGTGTGAATTTTTATCATTCTTATTACATTATTGTACAGTCAAAATAGCGTTGATTAAAGAGTCTATATTGCTATTTTTTGGGCCTATAGCAACCTACTTTTCCAACTAGGGTTGTAACGTAGCTAATAATAATAATAATAATAATAATAATAATAATAATAATAATAATAATAATAACAAGTGAGCAAGTCCTGAACGCGGACATGGTCCTCGTAGAGGACATACCTCCGCCAAGGTGACCTAGAGCGCCATATGTCCTAGAATCATGAATTGATGTGACTTCGACCTTCACATGACCTTGACCTTCACGTGACCTTCAAGTGACCTTGACCTTCACGTGACCTTGACCTTCACATGACCTTGGCTTCAAGTGACCTTGATCTTCAAATGTACTTGACCTTCACGTGACCTTGACCTTCAGGTGACCTTGACCTTCACGTGACCTTGACCTTCACGTGACCTTGACCTTCAAGTGACCTGCTTGACTTTTGACCTTCAAGTGATCTTTGTTCATTTGCCACTGATACTTAATATGACATTGATATAATGCACCAATATGACCTTGACCTTTGACCTTTATAAATTTGAACATCACCCATGGGTTGCGCCTGGACTAGGACTTCCCTGTTGGCTTATGCAAAAGTCAGTGCTTTATTTCTGTCTCTTGATATGGCCACTTATGTCATAGTGACACCAGTGACCCCTGTGACCTTGACCTTGGGGTGACCTTGACCAAAATTTAATCAGTTCTTCCATACACATTGGGGAACTACTTGGCCAAGTTTGAAGTGATTCCGTGTAGAAATGTGGCCTCTACGTTGTCCACAGACAGACAGACAAACAGAGAAACAAACAAACAAACAAACCGAACCGAAAACATAACCTCCTGGCGGAGGTAATAATAATTGATTGGGCTCATAGCAGCCTGTTTTTCCTACTAGAGTTATAGCTTAGCTAATAATAATAATATTAATAATAATAATAATAATCCATTGGGCTTATAGCAGCCTGTTTTTCCTACGAGAGTTATAGCTTAGCTAATAATAATAATAAGAAGAAGAAGAAGAAGAAGAAGAAGAAGAAGAAGAAGAAGGATTATTCACTAAACAAGTTGGTTTTTATTTCCTTGGAAATGCAACGATCCACTGGGATTAAAGTATCCTGATTTTCCAACTAGGGTTGTAACTAATAATAATAATAATAATAATAATAATAATAATAACAACATACGCTACAGGGGTCTAGGCGATGTCAGGCAGGGCAGCCGGTCGGGACTACGGTTCCACCCCAAAATCCAAAGCAAAGTCCTTCAAAAGCAGGCAACCGTGTTACCCCATACAAATGGGAAAAAGGCACGCTAATATAATAATAATGATAATAATAATAATAATAATAATAATAATAATAATATTAATAATAATATTAATAATAATAATAATAATAATCCCTTGGAATATAGCATCCTGCTTTAAGGCAGATTTACACGGTCGAACGCAGTTCGACAGACAAGTGTTTGAAGTGATGTTCGAACGTGCGAACGGGGTATTTGGTTGTCGAACACGTTCGTCGAATGGTTCGAAGAAACTCGGTTTTCTCCTGACTTTTGTGGGAGGGGCTTCATTATCCAGAAACCTTATGCATTTGCACCTGACTCCATGTCTTCGAACCGTTTGACAAGCAGGTTCGACAAACGGGTTCGACGAACCGTTCGACCGCAAAAACCCGCCTCGAGACTTAACCTTTACAGCACGAAGACACCTGAGGATGAAATAGGATATAACGTTTGTCCCCTTAGGATATGCGTGAACAACTAAAGGCGTTTTGTGGATAACAGGATCTGGTTGGCTGATTTTCCAAATTGTCAAGTGAGCGAAAAGGTGATTAACTTTGATGTGTATATATATATATATATATATATACATTTATATATATGTGTATATATATATATATATATATATATAAATTAAATTATTCCCTTCATATCTCCTATTCAAAACCTCACTAAAGTGTTTCATCCAACGTTGTCTTTCTTCATCTTCCGTTGCTATAACAGAGCCATCTCTCTCTCTCTCTCTCTCTCTCTCTCTCTCTCTCTCTCTCTCTCTTTGATGGGTATATGCTTCTTTTTATTTGCTCTAGTCGAGATTTCATTAATAATTTTATGAGCAATCCTTACACTTCCTGAATTCATAGCTTTGTCAGCCTCATCTGCTTTACTGTCTAAATATTCTCTCCAGTCATTCCTGACTTTTCTTTTCACCTCACTGTCAATACTGGAATATTTAGCATGTTCTACCTAAAAATTTTCATTACTTCCGCAAAAAACTTTCAACAATCAATTTCTGTCTTTGTCTCCTTTTTATAGTTTCCCAAGTCTCATTTGACATCCATGGCTTTCTCCTTATAACTGTGTCCCAAGACTTTACTACCAACGGACTGATATATGTTCTTAATATCACACCATTCTTCATTAATTGTCTGTTCTTCGTCTCTTAAAGTCTCTAAGATTGCAAATCGATTCCTACATTCAATTGCAAATGTTTCTCTGTGCTCTTCTAGAAGCTTAGTTGTATCAAACCTAGGTATTTAATCCATCTTTCTGTTGGGTGCTTTCAGTTTAAATTTCAGTGTGGCAATGAGGAACTCGTGAATCTACCAATATCTGCACCTATATAGCTTCTTAAATTTCTCTGCCTCTTCCTTCTCTCATTATTAATGGCAATGTGATCTATCTGATTTTTGTAATGGCCACATGGTGAAGTCCATGTATACTTGTGGATGTTCTTGCGTTGAAGACTACCTCTAATAACAAGATTGTTTGCTGAAGAGAAACTTATGAAATGTGCTCCATTTTCATTTGCAACTTCGCCAAGACCCTCGACACCCAATACTTCAATTTATTCTTAATTTCAAATTCACCTTACCCTTTAAATAACAAGCTCAAAGTGGAACCACTTATTTGTACATTCACATGAGTTAAGATTCGAGTCTGGAATTTATGGTAAACATATATTGAATTAAAATCTCCTAAAACTTATATATTTTTTATTTTTTATTTTTTCGTCATCTCTATATTTATCCTTTCCAGAATTTTTTATATTCTACGCTTCTTCTATATCGATAGACTACCCCACTAAATTTAAAAAATATAAAGTATATATTGAATTAAATTCTCCTAAAACTCGTATATCTTATATTTTTTATTTTTTCGTCAACTCCATATTTATATTTCCTATAATTTTTGATATTCGGTGCTTCTTTCGTATCGAGAAACTACCCCACTAATTTTCAAAAATATAAAAGATATTGAATTAAATTCTCCTAAAACTCATATATCAAGTATATTTCCTGTTTTTGTCATCTCTATATTTATCCTTTCTATAATTTCTGATATTCGGCGCTTCTTCTGTATCGAGAAACTACCCCACCAATTTTCGAATTTCTCCTAAAACATGTATTTTATATTTTTTATTTTTTCGTCATCTCCATATTCATCATTTCTATAATTTCTGATATTCTGCGCTTCTTTTGTATCGATAAACTACCCCACCAATTTTCGAATATAGTAAAATATATTATATTGAATTAAATTCTCCTAAAACTCATATATCTTATATTTTTTATTTTTTCGTCACCTCCATATTTATCATTTCTATACTTTTTGTCATTCGGCGCTTCTTTTGTATCGAAAAACTACCCCACTAATTTTCAAAAATATAAAACATATCATATTGAATTAAATTTTCCTAAA